>NW_027488366.1:6969696-7272727 GCF_051014445.1 Colletes latitarsis | reverse complement strand
CTCATACTTTCGCATTCTTCACATACTTGTTGAACGGATCCTGGGTTTTTTCTGGTTTGGATCACGTAGTAATATGGGACCACACTGAAACAATCAATTAAACCTGGTCATGATCAATATTTTAGAGAATAATTCATGTTATGTCTAGGTTAGGTCTAGGATTTGCCCTCATCAGGCTCATTCTTTCGCATATTTCTCATACTTGATGGCTAGATCCTGGGCTTTTTGTGGATTGCATCACGTAGTATTGTGGTACCACACTGAAACAGTCGATTAAACCAGGTTTCGATCAATATTTTAGAGAATAATTCATGTTAGGTCTGGGTTAGGTCTAGGATTTGCTCTCATCAGGCTCATACTTTCGCATATTTCTCATACTTCGTGGCTAGATCCTGGGCTATTTCTGGATTGGATCACGTAGTAATGTGGTACCACACTGAAACAGTCAATTAAACCTGGTTTCCATCAATATTTTAGAGGACAATGCAAGTTAGGTCTGGGATAGGTCTGGGATTTGCCCACATCAGGGTCATACGTTCGCATTTTTCACATACTTGTTGAACAGATCCTGGGTTTTCTCTGGTATGGATCACGCAGTAATGTGGTACCACACTGAAGCATTCAGTTAAACCTGGTCTTGATAAATATTTTTGAGGATAACGCATGTTAGGTCTGGGTTAGGTCTAGGATTTGCCCTCATCAGGCTCATACTTTCGCATATTTCTTATACTTCATGGATAGATCCTGGGCTATTTTCTGGTTTGGATCACATAGTAATGTGGTACCACACTGAAACAGTCAATTAAACCTGGTTGCGACTAAAATTTTACAGGATAACGCAGGTTATGACTCGGTTAGTTCTGGTATTTGCAATCATCTGGCTCATACTTTCGCGTTTCTCGCATACTTGTTCGCAAGATCCTGGGCTTTTTCTGGTTTGTGTCACGTAGTAATGCGGTACCACACCGAAACAGTCAATTAAACCTTGGTTGCGATTAATATTTTAGAGGATAACGCAGGTTATGTCTCGGTTAGGTCTGGGTTTTGCCCTCATCTGGCTCGTACTTTCGCATTTTTCGCTTACTTGTTGGCCAGATCCTGGCCTTTTTCTGGTTTGTATCACGTAGTAATGTGGTACCACACTGAAACAGTCAATAGAAGCTGGTTCCGAATAGTATTTTAGAGGATAACGCTGGCTATGTCTGGGTTAGTTCTGGTATTTGCAATCATCTGGTTCATACTTTCGCGTTTTTCGCATATTTGTTGGCCAGATCCTGGGTTTTTTCTGGTTTGGATCCCGTAGTAATGAGGTTCCACACCTGAACAGTCAACTAAACCTGGTTGCGATTAATATTTTAGAGGATAACGCCGGTTATGTCTCGGTTAGGTCTGGGTTTTGCCCTCATCTGGCTCGTACTTTCGCATTTTTCGCATACTTGTTGGCCAGATCCTGGGCTTTTTCTGGTTTGGATCACGTAGTAATGTGGTACCACACTGAAACAGTCAATAAAAACTGGTTCCGATTATTGTTTTAGAGGATAACGCTGGTTATGTCTGGGTTAGTTCTGGTATTTGCAATCATCTTGCTCATACTTTCGCTTTTTTCGCATACTTGTTGGCCAGATGCTGGGTTTTTTCTGGTTTGGACCACGAAGTAATGAGGTACCTCACTGAAACAGTCAATAAAAGCTGGTTCCGATTAGTGTTTTAGAGGATAACGCCGGTTATATCTCGGTTAGGTCTGGGATTTGCACTCATCTGTTTCGTACCTTCGCATTTTTCGCATACTTGTTGGCCAGATCCTGGCCTTTTTCTGGTTTTGTATCACGTAGTAATGTGGTACCACACTGAAACAGTCAATAGAAGCTGGTTCCGAATAGTATTTTAGAGGATAACGCTGGCTATGTCTGGGTTAGTTCTGGTATTTGCAATCATCTGGCTCATACTTTCGCGTTTTTCGCATATTTGTTGGCCAGATCCTGGGTATTTTCTGGTTTGGATCCCGTAGTAATGAGGTTCCACACCTGAAGAGTCAATTGAACCTGTTTGCGATTAATATTGTAGAGGATAACGCCGGTTATGTCTCGGTTAGGTCTGGGATTTGCCCTCATCTGGCTCGTACTTTCGCATTTTTCGCATACTTGTTGGCCAGATCCTGGGTTTTTTTCTGGTTTGGACCACGTAGTAATGAGGTACCTCACTGGAACAGTCAATAAAAGCTGGTTCCGATTAGTGTTTTAGAGGATAACGCCGGTTATATCTCGGTTAGGTCTGGGATTTGCACTCATCTGGTTCGTACCTTCGCATTTTTCGCATACTTGTTGGCCAGATCCTGGCCTTTTTCTGGTTTGTATCACGTAGTAATGTGGTACCACACTGAAACAGTCAATAGAAGCTGGTTCCGAATAGTATTTTAGAGGATAACGCTGGCTATGTCTGGGTTAGTTCTGGTATTTGCAATCATCTGGCTCATACTTTCGCGTTTTTCGCATATTTGTTGGCCAGATCCTGGGTTTTTTCTGGTTTGAATCCCGTAGTAATGAGGTACCTCACTGAGACGGTCAATAAAAGCTGGTTCCGATTAGAGTTTTAGAGGATAACGCCGGTTATATCTCGGTTAGGTCTCGGATTTGCCCTCATCTGGCTCGTACCTTCGCATTTTTCCCATACTTGTTGGCCAGATCCGGGCCTTTTTCTGGCTTGGACCAAGTAGAAATGTGGGACCACACTGAAACAGTCAATTAAACCTGGTTTCCATCAATATTTTAGAGGATAACGCAAGTTAGGTCTGGGATAGGTCTGGGATTCGCCCTCATCAGGCTCATACTTTCGCGTTTTTCACATACTTGTTGAACTGGTCCTGGGTTTTTTCTGGTTTGGATCACGTAGCAATGTGGAACCACACTGAAGCAGTCGATTAAACCTGGTTTCGATCAATATTTTAGAGGATAACGCAAGTTTGGTCTGGGATAGGTCTGGGATTTGCCCTCATCAGGCTCATACTTTCGCATTCTTCACATACTTGTTGAACGGATCCTGGGTTTTTTCTGGTTTGGATCACGTAGTAATATGGGACCACACTGAAACAATCAATTAAACCTGGTCATGATCAATATTTTAGAGAATAATTCATGTTATGTCTAGGTTAGGTCTAGGATTTGCCCTCATCAGGCTCATTCTTTCGCATATTTCTCATACTTGATGGCTAGATCCTGGGCTTTTTCTGGATTGCATCACGTAGTATTGTGGTACCACACTGAAACAGTCGATTAAACCAGGTTTCGATCAATATTTTAGAGAATAATTCATGTTAGGTCTGGGTTAGGTCTAGGATTTGCTCTCATCAGGCTCATACTTTCGCATATTTCTCATACTTCGTGGCTAGATCCTGGGCTATTTCTGGATTGGATCACGTAGTAATGTGGTACCACACTGAAACAGTCAATTAAACCTGGTTTCCATCAATATTTTAGAGGACAATGCAAGTTAGGTCTGGGATAGGTCTGGGATTTGCCCACATCAGGGTCATACGTTCGCATTTTTCACATACTTGTTGAACAGATCCTGGGTTTTCTCTGGTATGGATCACGCAGTAATGTGGTACCACACTGAAGCATTCAGTTAAACCTGGTCTTGATAAATATTTTTGAGGATAACGCATGTTAGGTCTGGGTTAGGTCTAGGATTTGCCCTCATCAGGCTCATACTTTCGCATATTTCTTATACTTCATGGATAGATCCTGGGCTATTTTCTGGTTTGGATCACATAGTAATGTGGTACCACACTGAAACAGTCAATTAAACCTGGTTGCGACTAAAATTTTACAGGATAACGCAGGTTATGACTCGGTTAGTTCTGGTATTTGCAATCATCTGGCTCATACTTTCGCGTTTCTCGCATACTTGTTCGCAAGATCCTGGGCTTTTTCTGGTTTGTGTCACGTAGTAATGCGGTACCACACCGAAACAGTCAATTAAACCTTGGTTGCGATTAATATTTTAGAGGATAACGCAGGTTATGTCTCGGTTAGGTCTGGGTTTTGCCCTCATCTGGCTCGTACTTTCGCATTTTTCGCTTACTTGTTGGCCAGATCCTGGCCTTTTTCTGGTTTGTATCACGTAGTAATGTGGTACCACACTGAAACAGTCAATAGAAGCTGGTTCCGAATAGTATTTTAGAGGATAACGCTGGCTATGTCTGGGTTAGTTCTGGTATTTGCAATCATCTGGCTCATACTTTCGCGTTTTTCGCATATTTGTTGGCCAGATCCTGGGTTTTTTCTGGTGTGGATCCCGTAGTAATGAGGTTCCACACCTGAACAGTCAACTAAACCTGGTTGAGATTAATATTTTAGAGGATAACGCCGGTTATGTCTCGGTTAGGTCTGGGTTTTGCCCTCATCTGGCTCGTACTTTCGCGTTTTTCGCATACTTGTTGGCCAGATCCTGGGCTTTTTCTGGTTTGGATCACGTAGTAATGTGGTACCACAGTGAAACAGTCAATAAAAACTGGTTCCGATTAGTGTTTTAGAGGATAACGCTGGTTATGTCTGGGTTAGTTCTGGTATTTGCAACCATCTTGCTCATACTTTCGCTTTTTTCGTATACTTGTTGGCCAGATGCTGGGTTTTTTCTGGTTTGGACCACGTAGTCATGAGGTACCTCACTGAAACAGTCAATTAAACCCGGTTTCGATTAATATTTTAGAGGATATTGCCGGTTATATCTCGGTTAGGTCTGGGATTTGCCCTCATCTGGCCCGTACTTTCGCATTGTTCGCATACTTGAATGGCCAGATCCTGTGTTCTTCTATTGTTAGGATCACGTAGTAATGGGGTACCACACTGAAACAGTCAAGTAAACCTGGTTGCGACTTAAATTTTACAGGATAACGCAGGTTATGTCTCGGTTAGTTCTGGGATTTGCCCTCATCTGGCTCGTACTTTCGCATTTCTCGCATACTTGTTCGCAAGATCCTGGGCTTTTTCTGGTTTGGATCACGTAGTAATGTGGTACCACAGTGAAACAGTCAATAAAAACTGGTTCCGATTAGTGTTTTAGAGGAAAACGCTGGTTATGTCTGGGTTAGTTCTGGTATTTGCAGTCATCTTGCTCATACTTTCGTTTTTTTCGCATACTTGTTGGCCAGATGCTGGGTTTTTTCTGGTTTGGACCACGTAGTAATGAGGTACCTCACTGAAACGGTCAATAAAAGCTGGTTCCGATTAGTGTTTTAGAGGATAACGCCGGTTATATCTCGGTTAGGTCTCGGATTTGCCCTCATCTGGCTCGTACCTTCGCATTTTTCCCATACTTGTTGGCCAGATCCTGGCCTTTTTCTGGCTTGGACCAAGTAGTAATGTGGGACCACACTGAAACAGTCAATTAAACCTGGTTGCGATTAATATTTTAGAGGATAACGCCGTTTATGTCTCGGTTAGGTCTGGGATTTGCCCTCATCTGGCTCGTACTTTCGCATTTTTCGCATACTTGTTGGCCAGATCCTGGCCTTTTTCTGGTTTGTATCACGTAGTTATGAGGTACCTCACTGAAACAGTCAATAAAAGCTGGTTCCGAATAGTATTTTAGAGGATAACGCCGGTTATATCTCGGTTAGGTCTGGGATTTGCCCTCATCTGGCTCGTACCTTCGCATTTTTCGCGTACTTGCTGGCCAGATCCTGGCCTTTTTCTGGCTCGGACCACGTAGTAATGTGGTACCACACCGAACAGGGTATTAATCCCGGTTGCGATTAATATTTTAGAGGATAAAGCCGGTTATGTCTCGGTTAGGGCTGGGATCTGCCCTCATCTGGCTCGTACTTTCGCATTTCTCGCATACTTGTTGGCCAGATCCTGGGCTTTTTCTGTTTTGGATCACGTAGTAATGTGGTACCACACTGAAACAGTCAATAAAAGCTGGACCCGAATAGTATTTTAGAGGATAACGCTGGCTATATCTGGGTTAGTTCTGGTATTTGCAATCATCTGGCTCATACTTTCGCGTTTTTCGCATATTTGTTGGCCAGATCCTGGGTTTTTTCTGGTTAGGATCCCGTAGTAACGAGGTTCCAAACCGAAACAGTCAATTAAACCTGGTTGCGATTAATATTTTAGAGGATAACGCCGGTTATGTCTCGGTTAGGTCTGGGATTTGCCCTCATCCGGCTCGTACTTTCGCATTTTTCGCATACTTGCTGGCCAGATCCTGGGCTTCTTCTGGTTTGGATCACGTAGTAATGTGGGACCACACTGAAACAGTCAATTAAACCTGGTTTCGATTAATATTTTAGAGGATAACTCCCGTTATTTCTCGGTTAGGTCTGGGATTTGCCCTCATCTGTCTCGTACTTCCGCAATTTTCGCATACTTATTGGCAAGTTCCTGGCCTTTTTCTGGCTTGGACCAAGTAGTAATGTGGGACCACACTGAAACAGTCAATTAAACCTGGTTGCGATTAATATTTTAGAGGATAACGCCGTTTATGTCTCGGTTAGGTCTGGGATTTGCCCTCATCTGGCTCGTACTTTCGCATTTTTCGCATACTTGTTGGCCAGATCCTGGCCTTTTTCTGGTTTGTATCACGTAGTAATGAGGTACCTCACTGAAACAGTCAATAAAAGCTGGTTGCGAATAGTATTTTAGAGGATAACTCTGGTTATGTCTGGGTTCGTTCTGGTATTTGCAATCATCTTGCTCATACTTTCGCTTTTTTCGCATACTTGTTAGCCAGATGCTGGGTTTTTTCTGGCTTGGATCCCGTAATAATGACGTTCCACACCGAAACAGCCAATTAAACCTGGTTTCGATTAATATGTAAGAGGATAAGGCCGGTTATATCTCGGTTAGATCCGGGATTTGCCCTCATCTGGCTCGTACCTTCGCATTTTTCCCATACTTGTTGGCCAGATCCTGGCCTTTTTCTGGCTTGGACCAAGTATTAATGTGGGACCACACTGAAACAGTCAATTAAACCTGGTTGCGATTAATATTTTAGAGGATAACGCCGTTTATGTCTCGATTAGGTCTGGGATTTGCCCTCATCTGGCTCGTACTTTCGCATTTTTCGCATACTTGTTGGCCAGATCCTGGGGTTTTCCAGGTTTGTATCCCGTAATAATGACATTCCACACCGAAACAGTCAATTAAACCTTGGTTGCGATTAATATTTTAGAGGATAACGCAGGTTATGTCTCGGTTAGGTCTGGGTTTTGCCCTCATCTGGCTCGTACTTTCGCATTTTTCGCATACTTGTTGGCCAGATCCTGGCCTTTTTCTGGTTTGTATCACGTAGTAATGTGGTACCACACTGAAACAGTCAATAGAAACTGGTTCCGAATAGTATTTTAGAGGATAACGCTGGCTACGTCTGGGTTAGTTCTGGTATTTGCAATCATCTGGCTCATACTCTCGCGTTTTTCGCATATTTGTTGGCCAGATCCTGGGTTTTTTCTGGTGTGGATCCCGTAGTAATGAGGTTCCACACCTGAACAGTCAACTAAACCTGGTTGCGATTAATATTTTAGAGGATAACGCCGGTTATGTCTCGGTTAGGTCTGGGTTTTGCCCTCATCTGGCTCGTACTTTCGCATTTTTCGCATACTTGTTGGCCAGATCCTGGGCTTTTTCTGGTTTGGATCACGTAGTAATGTGGTACCACAGTGAAACAGTCAATAAAAACTGGTTCCGATTAGTGTTTTAGAGGATAACGCTGGTTATGTCTGGGTTAGTTCTGGTATTTGCAATCATCTTGCTCATACTTTCGCTTTTTTCGCATACTTGTTGGCCAGATGTTGGGTTTTTTCTGGTTTGGACCACGTAGTCATGAGGTACCTCACTGAAACAGTCAATTAAACCCGGTTTCGATTAATATTTTAGAGGATATTGCCGGTTATATCTCGGTTAGGTCTGGGATTTGCCCTCATCTGGCCCGTACTTTCGCATTGTTCGCATACTTGAATGGCCAGATCCTGTGTTCTACTATTGTTAGGATCACGTAGTAATGGGGTACCACACTGAAACAGTCAAGTAAACCTGGTTGCGACTTAAATTTTACAGGATAACGCAGGTTATGTCTCGGTTAGTTCTGGGATTTGCCCTCATCTGGCCCGTACTTTCGCGTTTCTCGCATACTTGTTCGCAAGATCCTGGGCTTTTTCTGGTTTGGATCACGTAGTAATGTGGTACCACAGTGAAACAGTCAATAAAAACTGGTTCCGATTAGTGTTTTAGAGGAAAACGCTGGTTATGTCTGGGTTAGTTCTGGTATTTGCAATCATCTTGCTCATACTTTCGTTTTTTTCGCATACTTGTTGGCCAGATGCTGGGTTTTTTCTGGTTTGGACCACGTAGTAATGAGGTACCTCACTGAAACGGTCAATAAAAGCTGGTTCCGATTAGTGTTTTAGAGGATAACGCCGGTTATATCTCGGTTAGGTCTCGGATTTGCCCTCATCTGGCTCGTACCTTCGCATTTTTCCCATACTTGTTGGCCAGATCCTGGCCTTTTTCTGGCTTGGACCAAGTAGTAATGTGGGACCACACTGAAACAGTCAATTAAACCTGGTTGCGATTAATATTTTAGAGGATAACGCCGTTTATGTCTCGGTTAGGTCTGGGATTTGCCCTCATCTGGCTCGTACTTTCGCATTTTTCGCATACTTGTTGGCCAGATCCTGGCCTTTTTCTGGTTTGTATCACGTAGTTATGAGGTACCTCACTGAAACAGTCAATAAAAGCTGGTTCCGAATAGTATTTTAGAGGATAACGCCGGTTATATCTCGGTTAGGTCTGGGATTTGCCCTCATCTGGCTCGTACCTTCGCATTTTTCGCGTACTTGCTGGCCAGATCCTGGCCTTTTTCTGGCTCGGACCACGTAGTAATGTGGTACCACACCGAACAGGGTATTAATCCCGGTTGCGATTAATATTTTAGAGGATAAAGCCGGTTATGTCTCGGTTAGGGCTGGGATCTGCCCTCATCTGGCTCGTACTTTCGCATTTCTCGCATACTTGTTGGCCAGATCCTGGGCTTTTTCTGTTTTGGATCACGTAGTAATGTGGTACCACACTGAAACAGTCAATAAAAGCTGGACCCGAATAGTATTTTAGAGGATAACGCTGGCTATATCTGGGTTAGTTCTGGTATTTGCAATCATCTGGCTCATACTTTCGCGTTTTTCGCATATTTGTCGCCAGATCCTGGGTTTTTTCTGGTTAGGATCCCGTAGTAACGAGGTTCCAAACCGAAACAGTCAATTAAACCTGGTTGCGATTAATATTTTAGAGGATAACGCCGGTTATGTCTCGGTTAGGTCTGGGATTTGCCCTCATCCGGCTCGTACTTTCGCATTTTTCGCATACTTGCTGGCCAGATCCTGGGCTTCTTCTGGTTTGGATCACGTAGTAATGTGGGACCACACTGAAACAGTCAATTAAACCTGGTTTCGATTAATATTTTAGAGGATAACTCCCGTTATTTCTCGGTTAGGTCTGGGATTTGCCCTCATGTGTCTCGTACTTCCGCAATTTTCGCATACTTATTGGCAAGTTCCTGGCCTTTCTCTGGTTTGTATCACGTAGTAATGCGGTACTACACCGAAACAGTCAATTAAACCTGGTGGCAATTAATATTTTAGAGGATAACGCTGGTTATGTCTCGGTTAGGTCTGGGATTTGCCCTCACCTGGCCCGTAGTTTCGCATTTTTGCATTCTTGTTGGCCAGATCCTAGGCTTTTTGCTGATTTGGATCACGCAGTAATGTGGTACCACACTGAAACAGTCAACAGAAGCTGGTTCCGATTAGTATTTTAGAGGATAACGCTGGCTATGTCTGGGTTAGTTCTGGTATTTGCAATCATCTGGCCCATACTTTCGCGTTTTTCGCATATTTATTGGCCAGATCCTGGGTTTTTTCTGGTTAGGATCCCGTAGTAATGACGTTCCACACCGAAACAGCCAATTAAACCTGGTTTCGATTAATATGTTAGAGGATAACGCCGGTTATAACTCGGTTAGATCCGGGATTTGCCCTCATCTGGCTCGTAACTGCGCATTTTTCGCATACTTGTTGGCCATATCCTGGCCTTATTCTGGTTTGTATCACGTAGTAATGTGGTACCACACTGAAACAGTCAATAGAAGCTGGTTCCGAATAGAATTTTAGAGGATAACGCTGGCTATGTCTGGGTTAGTTCTGGTATTTGCAATCATCTGGTTCATACTTTCGCGTTTTTCGCATATTTGTTGGCAAGATCCTGGGTTTTTTCTGGTTTGGATCCCGTAGTAATGAGGTTCCACACCGAAACAGTCAATTAAACCTGGTTGCGATTAATATTTTAGAAGATAACGCTGGTTATGTCTCGGTTAGGTCTGGGATTTGCACTCATCTGGCCCGTACTTTCGCATTTTTCGCATACTTGTTGGCCAGATCCTGGGCTTTTTCTGGTTTGGATCACGTAGTAATGTGGTACTACACTGAAACAGTCAATAGAATCTGGTTCCGATTAGTGTTTTAGAGGATAACGCTGGTTATGTCTGGGTGAGTTCTGGTATTCGCAATCATCTGGCTCATACTTTCGCTTTTTTCGCATACTTGTTTGCCAGATGCTGGGTTTTTTCTGGTTTGGATCCCGTAGTAATGAGGTTCCACACCTGAACAGTCAATTAAACCTGGTTGCGATTAATATTTTAGAGGATAACGCCGGTTTTGTCTCGGTTAGGTCTGGGATTTGCCCTCATCTGGTTCGTACTTTCGCATTTCTCGCATACTTGTTGGCCAGATCCTGGCCTTGTTCTGGCTTGGACCAAGTAGTAATGCGGTACCACACCGAAACAGTCAATTAAACCTTGGTTGCGATTAATATTTTAGAGGATAACGCTGGTTATGTCTCGATTAGGTCTGGGATTTGCCCTCATCTGGCTCGTACTTTCGCATTTTTCGCATACTTGTTGGCCAGATCCTGGGGTTTTCCAGGTTTGTATCCCGTAATAATGACATTCCACACCGAAACAGTCAATTAAACCTTGGTTGCGATTAATATTTTAGAGGATAACGCAGGTTATGTCTCGGTTAGGTCTGGGTTTTGCCCTCATCTGGCTCGTACTTTCGCATTTTTCGCATACTTGTTGGCCAGATCCTGGCCTTTTTCTGGTTTGTATCACGTAGTAATGTGGTACCACACTGAAACAGTCAATAGAAACTGGTTCCGAATAGTATTTTAGAGGATAACGCTGGCTACGTCTGGGTTAGTTCTGGTATTTGCAATCATCTGGCTCATACTTTCGCGTTTTTCGCATATTTGTTGGCCAGATCCTGGGTTTTTTCTGGTGTGGATCCCGTAGTAATGAGGTTCCACACCTGAACAGTCAACTAAACCTGGTTGCGATTAATATTTTAGAGGATAACGCCGGTTATGTCTCGGTTAGGTCTGGGTTTTGCCCTCATCTGGCTCGTACTTTCGCATTTTTCGCATACTTGTTGGCCAGATCCTGGGCTTTTTCTGGTTTGGATCACGTAGTAATGTGGTACCACAGTGAAACAGTCAATAAAAACTGGTTCCGATTAGTGTTTTAGAGGATAACGCTGGTTATGTCTGGGTTAGTTCTGGTATTTGCAATCATCTTGCTCATACTTTCGCTTTTTTCGCATACTTGTTGGCCAGATGCTGGGTTTTTTCTGGTTTGGACCACGTAGTCATGAGG
Organism: Colletes latitarsis; assembly: GCF_051014445.1. Taxonomy (NCBI): domain Eukaryota; kingdom Metazoa; phylum Arthropoda; class Insecta; order Hymenoptera; family Colletidae; genus Colletes; species Colletes latitarsis. The sequence continues at coordinate 7,261,024 of NW_027488366.1, read as the reverse complement.
TACCTCACTGAAACAGTCAATTAAACCCGGTTTCGATTAATATTTTAGAGGATATTGCCAGTTATATCTCGGTTAGGTCTGGGATTTGCCCTCATCTGGCTCGTACTTCCGCATTTTTCGCATACTTGTTGGCCAGATCCTGGGCTTTTTCTGGTTTGGATCACGTAGTAATGTGGTACCACAGTGAAACAGTCAATAAAAACTGGTTCCGATTAGTGTTTTAGAGGATAACGCTGGTTATGTCTCGGTTAGTTCTGGTATTTGCAATCATCTTGCTCATACTTTCGTTTTTTTCGCATACTTGTTGGCCAGATGCTGGGTTTTTTCTGGTTTGGACCACGTAGTAATGAGGTACCTCACTGAAACGGTCAATAAAAGCTGGTTCCGATTAGTGTTTTAGAGGATAACGCCGGTTATATCTCGGTTAGGTCTCGGATTTGCCCTCATCTGGCTCGTACCTTCGCATTTTTCCCATACTTGTTGGCCAGATCCTGGCCTTTTTCTGGCTTGGACCAAGTAGTAATATGGGACCACACTGAAACAGTCAATTAAACCTGGTTGCGATTAATATTTTAGAGGATAACGCCGTTTATGTCTCGGTTAGGTCTGGGATTTGCCCTCATCTGGCTCGTACTTTCGCATTTTTCGCATACTTGTTGGCCAGATCCTGGGTTTTTTCTGGTTTGGATTCCGTAGTAATGAGGTGCCACACCGAAACAGTCAATTAAACCTGGTTGCGATTAATATTTTAGAGGATAACGCCGGTTATGTCTCGGTTAGGGCAGAGATTTGCCCTCATCTGGCTCGTACTTTCGCATTTCTCGCATACTTGTTGGCCAGATGCTGGGTTTTTTCTGGTTTGGATCACGTAATAATGACGTTCCACACCGAAACAGTCAATTAAACCTGGTTTCTATTAATATTTTAGAGGATAGTGCCGGTTATATCTCGGTTAGGTCTGGGATTTGCCCTCATCTGGCGCGTACTTTCGCATTTTTCGCATACTTGAATGGCCAGATCCTGTGTTCTTCTATTGTTAGGATCACGTAGTAATGTGGTACCACACTGAAACAGTCAATAAAAGCTGGTTCCGAATAGTATTTTAGAGGATAACGCTGGTTATGTCTGGGTTAGTAATGGTATTTGCAATCATCTGGCTCATACTTTCGCGTTTTTCGCATATATGTTGGCCAGATCCTGGGTTTTTTCTGGTTAGGATCCCGTAGTAATGAGGTTCCACACCGAAACAGTCAATTAAACCTGGTTGCGATTAATATTTTAGAGGATAACGCCGGTTATGTCTCGGTTAGGTCTGGCATTTGCCCTCATCTGGCTCGTACATTCGCATTTTTCGCATACTTGTTGGCCAGATCCTGGGTTTCTTCTGGTTTGGATAACGTAGTAATGTGGGACCGCACTGAAACAGTCAATTAAACCTGGTTTCGATTAATATTTTAGAGGATTACTCCGGTTATTTCTCGGTTAGGTCTGGGATTTGCCATCATCTGTCACGTACTTCCGCAATTTTCGCATACCTATTGGCAAGTTCCTGGCCTTTTTCAGGTTTGTATCACGTAGTAATGCGGTACTACACCGAAACTGTCAATTAAATCTGGTTGCGATTAATATTCTAGAGGATAACGCTGGTTATGTCTCGGTTAGGTCTGGGATTTGCCCTCATCTGATCCGTACTTTCGCATTTTTCGCATACTTGTTGGCCAGATCCTGGCCTTTTTCTGGGATGGACCAAGTAGTAATGTGGGACCACACTGAAACAGTCAATTAAACCTGGTTGCGATTAATATTTTAGAGGATAACGCCGGTTATGTCTCGGTTAGGTCTGGGATTTGTCCTTATCTGGCTCGAACTTTCGCATTTTTCGCATACTTGTTGACCAGATCCTGGGTTTTTCCTGGTTTGTATCCCGTAATAATGGCATACCTCACCGAAACAGTCAATTAAACCCGGTTTCGATTAATATTTTAGAGGATATTGCCGGTTATATCTCGGTTAGGTCTGGGATTTGCCCTCATCTGGCCCGTACTTTCGCATTTTTCGCATACTTGAATGGCCAGATCCTGAGTTTTTCTATTGTTAGGATCACGTAGTAATGTGGTACCACACTGAAACAGTCAATTAAACCTGGTTGCGACTAAAATTTTAGAGGATAACGCAGGTTATGTCTCGGTTAGTTCTAGTATTTGCAATCATCTGGCTCATACTTGTTCGCAAGATCCTGGGCTTTTTCTGGTTTGTGTCACGTAGTAATGCGGTACCACAACGAATCAGTCAATTAAACCTGGTTGCGATTAATATTTTAGAGGATAACGCGGGTTATGTCTCGGTTAGGTCTGGGTTTTGCCCTCATCTGGCTCGTACTTTCGCATTTTTCGCATACTTGTTGGCCAGATCCTGGGCTTTTTCTGGTTTGTATCACGCAGTAATGTGGTACCACACTGAAACAGTCAATAGAAGCTGGTTCCGAATAGTATTTTAGAGGATAACGCCGGTTATATCTCGGTTAGGTCTGGGATTTGCCCTCATCTGGCTCGTACCTTCGCATTTTTCGCGTACTTGCTGGCCAGATCCTGGCCTTTTTCTGGCTCGGACCACGTAGTAATGTGGTACCACACCGAACAGGGTATTAATCCCGGTTGCGATTAATATTTTAGAGGATAAAGCCGGTTATGTCTCGGTTAGGGCTGGGATTTGCCCTCATCTGGCTCGTACTTTCGCATTTCTCGCATACTTGTTGGCCAGATCCTGGGCTTTTTCTGTTTTGGATCACGTAGTAATGTGGTATCACACTGAAACAGTCAATAAAAGCTGGACCCGAATAGTATTTTAGAGGATAACGCTGGCTATATCTGGGTTAGTTCTGGTATTTGCAATCATCTGGCTCATACTTTCGCGTTTTTCGCATATTTGTTGGCCAGATCCTGGGTTTTTTCTGGTTAGGATCCCGTAGTAACGAGGTTCCACACCGAAACAGTCAATTAAACCTGTTTGCGATTAATATTTTAGAGGATAACGCCGGTTATGTCTCGGTTAGGTCTGGGATTTGCCCTCATCCGGCTCGTACTTTCGCATTTTTCGCATACTTGCTGGCCAGATCCTGGGCTTCTTCTGGTTTGGATCACGTAGTAATGTGGGACCACACTGAAACAGTCAATTAAACCTGGTTTCGATTAATATTTTAGAGGATAACTCCGGTTATTTCTCGGTTAGGTCTGGGATTTGCCCTCATCTGTCTCGTACTTCCGCAATTTTCGCATACTTATTGGCAAGTTCCTGGCCTTTCTCTGGTTTGTATCACGTAGTAATGCGGTACTACACCGAAACAGTCAATTAAACCTGGTGGCAATTAATATTTTAGAGGATAACGCTGGTTATGTCTCGGTTAGGTCTGGGATTTGCCCTCACCTGGCCCGTAGTTTCGCATTTTTGCATTCTTGTTGGCCAGATCCTGGGCTTTTTCTGTTTTGGATCACGTAGTAATGTGGTACCACACTGAAACAGTCAATAAAAGCTGGACCCGAATAGTATTTTAGAGGATAACGCTGGCTATATCTGGGTTAGTTCTGGTATTTGCAATCATCTGGTTCATACTTTCGCGTTTTTCGCATATTTGTTGGCAAGATCCTGGGTTTTTTCTGGTTTGGATCCCGTAGTAATGAGGTTCCACACCGAAACAGTCAATTAAACCTGGTTGCGACTTAAATTTTACAGGATAACGCAGGTTATATCTCGGTTAGTTCTGGGATTTGCCCTCATCTGGCCCGTACTTTCGCGTTTCTCGCATACTTGTTCGCAAGATCCTGGGCTTTTTCTGGTTTGGATCACGTAGTAATGTGGTACCACAGTGAAACAGTCAATAAAAACTGGTTCCGATTAGTGTTTTAGAGGATAACGCTGGTTATGTCTGGGTTAGTTCTGGTATTTGCAATCATCTTGCTCATACTTTCGCTTTTTTCGCATACTTGTTGGCCAGATGCTGGGTTTTTTCTGGTTTGGACCACGTAGTAATGAGGTACCTCACTGAAACGGTCAATAAAAGCTGGTTCCGATTAGTGTTTTAGAGGATAACGCCGGTTATATCTCGGTTAGGTCTCGGATTTGCCCTCATCTGGCTCGTACCTTCGCATTTTTCCCATACTTGTTGGCCAGATCCTGGCCTTTTTCTGGCTTGGACCAAGTAGTTATGTGGGACCACACTGAAACAGTCAATTAAACCTGGTTGCGATTAATATTTTAGAGGATAACGCCGTTTATGTCTCGGTTAGGTCTGGGATTTGCCCTCATCTGGCTCGTACTTTCGCATTTTTCGCATGCTTGTTGGCCAGATCCTGGCCTTTTTCTGGTTTGTATCACGTAGTTATGAGGTACCTCACTGAAACAGTCAATAAAAGCTGGTTCCGAATAGTATTTTAGAGGATAACTCTGGTTATGTCTGGGTTCGTTCTGGTATTTGCAATCATCTTGCTCATACTTTCGCTTTTTTCGCATACTTGTTGGCCAGATGCTCGGTTTTTTCTGGTTTGGACCACGTAGTAATGAGGTACCTCACTGAAACAGTCAATAAAAGCTGGTTCCGATTAGTGTTTTAGAGGATAACGCCGGTTATATCTCGGTTAGGTCTGGGATTTGCACTCATCTGGTTCGTACCTTCGCATTTTTCGCATACTTGTTGGCCAGATCCTGGCCTTTTTCTGGTTTGTATCACGTAGTAATGTGGTACCACACTGAAACAGTCAATAGAAGCTGGTTCCGAATAGTATTTTAGAGGATAACGCTGGCTATGTCTGGGTTAGTTCTGGTATTTGCAATCATCTGGCTCATACTTTCGCGTTTTTCGCATATTTGTTGGCCAGATCCTGGGTTTTTTCTGGTTTGGATCCCGTAGTAATGAGGTTCCACACCTGAACAGTCAATTGAACCAGTTTGCGATTAATATTTTAGAGGATTACGCCGGTTATGTCTCGGTTAGGTCTGGGATTTGCCCTCATCTGGCTCGTACTTTCGCATTTTTCGCATACTTGTTGGCCAGATCCTGGCCTTTTTCTGGTTTGTATCACGTAGTAATGAGGTACCTCACTGAAACAGTCAATAGAAGCCGGTTCCGAATAGTATTCTAGAGGATAACGCTGGCTATGTCTGGGTTAGTTCTGGTATTTGCAATCATCTTGCTCATACTTTCGCTTTTTTCGCATATATGTTGGCCAGATCCTGGGTTTTTTCTGGTTAGGATCCCGTAGTAATGAGGTTCCACACCGAAACAGTCAATTAAACCTGGTTGCGATTAATATTTTAGAGGATTACTCCGGTTATTTCTCGGTTAGGTCTGGGATTTGCCCTCATCTGTCACGTACTTCCGCAATTTTCGCATACTTATTGGCAAGATCCTGGCCTTTTTCAGGTTTGTATCACGTAGTAATGCGGTACTACACCGAAACTGTCAATTAAATCTGGTTGCGATTAATATTCTAGAGGATAACGCTGGTTATGTCTCGGTTAGGTCGGGGATTTGCCCTCATCTGATCCGTACTTTCGCATTTTTCGCATATTTGTTGGCCAGATCCTGGCCTTTTTCTGGGTTGGACCAAGTAGTAATGTGGGACCACACTGAAACAGTCAATTAAACCTGGTTGCGATTAATATTTTAGAGGATAACGCTGGTTATGTCTCGGTTAGGTCTGGGATTTGTCCTCATCTGGCTCGAACTTTCGCATTTTTCGCATACTTGTTGACCAGATCCTGGGTTTTTCCTGGTTTGTATCCCGTAATAATGGCATACCTCACCGAAACAGTCAATTAAACCCGGATTCGATTAATATTTTAGAGGATATTGCCGGTTATATCCCGGTTAGGTCTGGGATTTGCCCTCATCTGGCCCGTACTTTCGCATTTTTCGCATACTTGAATGGCCAGATCCTGTGTTTTTCTATTGTTAGGATCACGTAGTAATGTGGTACCACACTGAAACAGTCAATTAAACCTGGTTGCGACTAAAATTTTAGAGGATAACGCAGGTTATGTCTCGGTTAGTTCTGGTATTTGCAATCATCTGGCTCATACTTGTTTTCAAGATCCTGGGCTTTTTCTGGTTTGTGTCACGTAGTAATGCGCTACCACAACGAATCAGTCAATTAAACCTGGTTGCGATTAATATTTTAGAGGATAACGCGGGTTATGTCTCGGTTAGGTCTGGGTTTTGCCCTCATCTGGCCCGTACTTTCGCATTTTTCGCATACTTGTTGGCCATATCCTGGGCTTTTTCTGGTTTGTATCACGCAGTAATGTGGTACCACACTGAAACAGTCAATAGAAGCTGGTTCCGAATAGTATTTTAGAGGATAACGCCGGTTATATCTCGGTTATGTCTGGGATTTGCCCTCATCTGGCTCGTACCTTCGCATTTTTCGCGTACTTGTTGGCCAGATCCTGGCCTTTTTCTGGCTCGGACCACGTAGTAATGTGGTACCACACCGAGCAGGGTATTAATCCCGGTTGCGATTAATATTTTAGAGGATAAAGCCGGTTATGTCTCGGTTAGGGCTGGGATTTGCCCTCATCTGGCTCGTACTTTCGCATTTCTCGCATATTTGTTGGCCAGATCCTGGGTTTTTTCTGGTTAGGATCCCGTAGTAACGAGGTTCCACACCGAAACAGTCAATTAAACCTGGTTGCGATTAATATTTTAGAGGATAACGCCGGTTATGTCTCGGTTAGGTCTGGGATTTGCCCTCATCCGGCTCGTACTTTCGCATTTTCCGCATACTTGCTGGCCAGATCCTGGGCTTCTTCTGCTTTGGATCACGTAGTAATGTGGGACCACACTGAAACAGTCAATTAAACCTGGTTTCGATTAATATTTTAGAGGATATCTCCGGTTATTTCTCGGTTAGGTCTGGGATTTGCCCTCATCTGTCCCGTACTTCCGCAATTTTCGCATACTTATTGGCAAGTTCCTGGCCTTTCTCTGGTTTGTATCACGTAGTAATGCGGTACTACACCGAAACAGTCAATTAAACCTGGTGGCGATTAATATTTTAGAGGATAACGCTGGTTATGTCTCGGTTAGGTCTGGGATTTGCCCTCACCTGACCCGTAGTTTCGCATTTTTGCATTCTTGTTGGCCAGATCCTAGGCTTATTGCTGATTTGGATCACGTAGTAATGCGGTACCACACTGAAACAGTCAACAGAAGCTGGTTCCGAATAGTATTTTAGAGGATAACGCTGGCTATGTCTGGGTTAGTTCTGGTATTTGCAATGATCTGGCCCATACTTTCGCGTTTTTCGCATATTTATTGGCCAGATCCTGGGTTTTTTCTGGTTAGGATCCCGTAGTAATGACGTTCCACACCGAAACAGCCAATTAAACCTGGTTTCGATTAATATGTTAGAGGTTAACGCCGGTTATATCTCGGTTAGATCCGGGATTTGCCCTCATCTGGCTCGTAACTGCGCATTTTTCGCATACTTGTTGGCCATATCCTGGCCTTATTCTGGTTTGTATCACGTAGTAATGTGGTACCACACTGAAACAGTCAATAGAAGCTGGTTCCGAGTAGAATTTTAGAGGATAACGCTGGCTATGTCTGGGTTAGTTCTGGTATTTGCAATCATCTGGTTCATACTTTCGCGTTTTTCGCATATTTGTTGGCAAGATCCTGGGTTTTTTCTGGTTTGGATCCCGTAGTAATGAGGTTCCACACCGAAACAGTCAATTAAACCTGGTTGCGATTAATATTTTAGAGGATAACGCCGGTTATGTCTCGGTTAGGTCTGGGATTTGCCCTCATCTGGCTCGTACTTTCGCATTTTTCGCATACTTGTTGGCCAGATCCTGGGCTTTTTCTGGTTTGTATCACGTAGTAATGTGGTACCACACTGAACCAGTCAATAGAAGCTAGTTCCGAATAGTATTTTAGAGGATCACGCTGGTTATGTCTCGGTTAGGTCTGGGATTTGCCCTCATCTGGCCCGTACTTTCGCATTTTTCGAATACTTGTTGGCCAGATCCTGGGCTTTTTCTGGTTTGGATCACGCAGTAATGTGGTACCACACTGAAACAGTCAATAAAAGCTGGTTCCGATTAGTGTTTTAGAGGATAACGCTGGTTATGTCTGGGTTAGTTCTGGTATTTGCAATCATCTTGCTCATACTTTCGCTTTTTTCGCCCACTTGTTGGCCAGATGCTGGGTTTTTTCTGGTTTGGACCACGTAGTAATGAGGTACCTCACTGAAACGGTCAATAAAAGCTGGTTCCGATTAGTGTTTTAGAGGATAACGCTGGTTATGTCTGGGTTAGTTCTGGTATTCGCAATCATCTGGCTCATACTTTCGCGTTTTTCGCATATTTGTTGGCCAGATCCTGGGTTTTTTCTGGTTAGGATCCCGTAGTAACGAGGTTCCACACCGGAAGAGTCAATTGAACCTGGTTGCGATTAATATTTTAGGGGATAACGCCGGTTATGTCTCGGTTAGGTCTGGGATTTGCCCTCATCTGGCTCGTACTTTCGCAATTTTCGCTTACTTATTGGCAAGATCCTGGCCTTTTTCTGGTTTGTATCACGTAGTAATGCGGTACTACACCGAAGCAGTCAATTAAACCTGGTTGCGATTAATATTTTAGAGGATAACGCTGGTTATGTCTCGGTTAGGTCTGGGATTTGCCCTCACCTGGCCCGTAGTTTCGCATTTTCGCATACTTGTTGGCCAGATCCTGGGCTTTTTCTGGTTTGTATCACGTAGTAATGTGGTACCACACTGAAACAGTCAATTAAACCTGGTTGCGATTAATATTTTAGAGGATAACGCCGGTTATGTCTTGGTTAGGTCTGGGATGTGCCCTCATCTGGCTCGTACTTTCGCATTTTCGCATACTTGTTGGCCAGATCCTGGGCTTTTTCTGGTTTGTATCACGTAGTAATGTGGTACCACACTGAAACAGTCAATTAAACCTGGTTGCGATTAATATTTTAGAGGATAACGCCGGTTATGTCTTGGTTAGGTCTGGGATGTGCCCTCATCTGGCTCGTACTTTCGCATTTTCGCATACTTGTTGGCCAGATCCTGGGCTTTTTCTGGTTTGTATCACGTAGTAATGTGGTACCACACTGAAACAGTCAATAGAAGCTAGTTCCGAATAGTATTTTAGAGGACAACGCTGGTTATGTCTCGGTTAGGTCTGGGATTGGCCCTCATCTGGCCCGTACTTTCGCATTTTTCGCATACTTGTTGGCCAGATCCTGGGTTTTTTCTGGTTTGGACCACGTAGTAATGAGGTACCTCACTGAAACGGTCAATAAAAGCTGGTTCCGATTAGTGTTTTAGAGGATAACGCTGGTTATGTCTGGGTTAGTTCTGGTATTCGCAATCATCTGGCTCATACTTTCGCTTTTTTCGCATACTTGTTTGCCAGATGCTGGGTTTTTTCTGGTTTGGATTCCGTAGTAATGATGTTCCACACCTGAACAGTCAATTAAACCTGGTTGCGATTAATACTTTAGAGGATAACGCCGGTTTTGTCTCGGTTAGGTCTGGGATTTGCCCTCATCTGGTTCGTACTTTCGCATTTCTCGCATACTTGTTGGCCAGATCCTGGCCTTTTTCTGGTTTGTATCACGTAGTAATGTGGTACTACACTGAAACAGTCAATAGAAGCTGGTTCCGAATAGTATTTTAGAGGATAACGCTGGCTATGTCTGGGTTAGTTCTGGTATTTGCAATCATCTTGCTCATACTTTCGCTTTTTTCGCATACTTGTTGGCCAGATGCTGGGTTTTTTCTGGTTTGGATCACGTAATAATTACGTTCCACACCGAAACAGTCAATTAAACCTAGTTTCGATTAATATTTTAGAGGATATTGCCGGTTATATCTCGGTTAGGTCTGGGATTTGCCCTCATCTGGCTCGTACCTTCGCATTTCTCGCATACTTGTTGGCCAGATCCTGGCCTTGTTCTGGCTTGGACCAAGTAGTAATGTGGGACCACACTGAAACAGTCAATTAAACCTGGTTGCGATTAATATTTTAGAGGATAACGCTGGTTATGTCTCGGTTAGGTCTGGGATTTGCCCTCATCTGGCCCGTACTTTCGCATTTTTCGCATACTTGAATGGCCAGATCCTGTGTTTTTCTATTGTTAGGATCACGTAGTAATGTGGTACTACACTGAAACAGTCAATTAAACCTGGTTTCTATTAATATTTTAGAGGATAACGCCGGTTTTGTCTCGGGAAGGTCTGGGATTTGCCCTCATCTGGCTCGTACTTTCGCATTTCTCGCATACTTGTTGGCCAGATCCTGGGTTTTTTCTGGTTTGGACCACGTAGTAATGAGGTACCTCACTGAAACGGTCAATAAAAGCTGGTTCCGATTAGTGTTTTAGAGGATAACGCTGGTTATGTCTGGGTTAGTTCTGGTATTCGCAATCATCTGGCTCATTCTTTCGCTTTTTTCGCATACTTGTTTGCCAGATGCTGGGTTTTTTCTGGTTAGGATCCCGTAGTAATGCGGTACTACACCGAAACAGTCAATTAAACCTGGTTGCGATTAATATTTTAGAGGATAACGCTGGTTATGTCTCGGTTAGGTCTGGGATTTGCCCTCACCTGGCCCGTAGTTTCGCATTTTTGCATTCTTGTTGGCCAGATCCTAGGCTTCTTGCTGATTTGGATCACGTAGTAATGTGGTACCACACTGAAACAGTCAATAGAAGCTAGTTCCGAATAGTATTTTAGAGGACAACGCTGGTTATGTCTCGGTTAGGTCTGGGATTGGCCCTCATCTGGCCCGTACTTTCGCATTTTTCGCATACTTGTTGGCCAGGTCCTAGGCTTTTTGCTGATTTGGATCGCGTAGTAATGTGGTACCACACTGAAACAGTCAATAGAATCTGGTTCCGAATAGTATTTTAGAGGATAACGCTGGCTATGTCTGGGTTAGTTCTGGTATTTGCAATCATCTGGCCCATACTTTCGCGTTTTTCGCATATTTATTGGCCAGATCCTGGGTTTTTTCTGGTTAGGATCCCGTAGTAATGAGGTTCCACACCGAAACAGTCAATTAAACCTGGTTGCGATTAATATTTTAGAGGATAACGCCGGTTATGTCTCGGTTAGGTCTGGGATTTGCCCTCATCTGGCCCGTACTTTCGCATTTTTGCACTCTTGTTGGCCAGATCCTAGGCTTTTTGCTGATTTGGATCACGTAGTTATGTGGTACCACACTGAAACAGTCAATAGAAGCTGGTTCCGAATAGTATTTTAGAGGATAACGCTGGCTATGTCTGGGTTAGTTCTGGTATTTGCAATCATCTGGCTCATACTTTCGCGTTTTTCGCATATTTGTTGGGAAGATCCTGGGTCTTTTCTGGTTTGGATCCCGTAGTAATGAGGTTCCACACCGAAACAGTCAATTAAACCTGGTTGCGATTAATATGTTAGAGGATAACGCCGGTTATATCTAGGTTAGATCCGGGATTTGCCCTCATCTGGCTCGTACTTTCGCATTTTTCGCATACTTGTTGGCCAGATCCTGGGCTTTTTCTGGTTTGTATCACGTAGTAATGTGGTACCACACTGAAACAGTCAATAGAAGCTAGTTCCGAATAGTATTTTAGAGGACAACGCTGGTTATGTCTCGGTTAGGTCTGGGATTGGCCCTCATCTGGCCCGTACTTTCGCATTTTTCGCATACTTGTTGGCCAGATCCTGGGCTTTTTCTGGTTTGGATCACGTAGTAATGTGGTACCACACTGAAACAGTCAATAGAAGCTAGTTCCGAATAGTATTTTAGAGGACAACGCTGGTTATGTCTCGGTTAGGTCTGGGATTGGCCCTCATCTGGCCCGTACTTTCGCATTTTTCGCATACTTGTTGGCCAGATCCTGGGTTTTTTCTGGTTTGGACCACGTAGTAATGAGGTACCTCACTGAAACGGTCAATAAAAGCTGGTTCCGATTAGTGTTTTAGAGGATAACGCTGGTTATGTCTGGGTTAGTTCTGGTATTCGCAATCATCTGGCTCATACTTTCGCTTTTTTCGCATACTTGTTTGCCAGATGCTGGGTTTTTTCTGGTTTGGATCCCGTAGTAATGAGGTTCCACACCTGAACAGTCAATTAAACCTGGTTGCGATTAATATTTTAGAGGATAACGCCGGTTTTGTCTCGGTTAGGTCTGGGATTTGCCCTCATCTGGTTCGTACTTTCGCATTTCTCGCATACTTGTTGGCAAGATCCTGGCCTTTTTCTGGTTTGTATCACGTAGTAATGCGGTACTACACCGAAACAGTCAATTAAACCTGGTTGCGATTAATATTTTAGAGGATAACGCTGGTTATGTCTCGGTTAGGTCTGGGATTTGCCCTCATCTGGCCCGTACTTTCGCATTTTTGCATTCTTGTTGGCCAGATCCTAGGCTTTTTGCTGATTTGGATCACGTAGTTATGTGGTACCACACTGAAACAGTCAATAGAAGCTGGTTCCGAATAGTATTTTAGAGGATAACGCTGGCTATGTCTGGGTTAGTTCTGGTATTTGCAATCATCTGGCTCATACTTTCGCGTTTTTCGCATATTTGTTGGGAAGATCCTGGGTCTTTTCTGGTTTGGATCCCGTAGTAATGAGGTTCCACACCGAAACAGTCAATTAAACCTGGTTGCGATTAATATGTTAGAGGATAACGCCGGTTATATCTAGGTTAGATCCGGGATTTGCCCTCATCTGGCTCGTACTTTCGCATTTTTCGCATACTTGTTGGCCAGATCCTGGGCTTTTTCTGGTTTGTATCACGTAGTAATGTGGTACCACACTGAAACAGTCAATAGAAGCTAGTTCCGAATAGTATTTTAGAGGACAACGCTGGTTATGTCTCGGTTAGGTCTGGGATTGGCCCTCATCTGGCCCGTACTTTCGCATTTTTCGCATACTTGTTGGCCAGATCCTGGGCTTTTTCTGGTTTGGATCACGTAGTAATGTGGTACCACACTGAAACAGTCAATAGAAGCTAGTTCCGAATAGTATTTTAGAGGACAACGCTGGTTATGTCTCGGTTAGGTCTGGGATTGGCCCTCATCTGGCCCGTACTTTCGCATTTTTCGCATACTTGTTGGCCAGATCCTGGGTTTTTTCTGGTTTGGACCACGTAGTAATGAGGTACCTCACTGAAACGGTCAATAAAAGCTGGTTCCGATTAGTGTTTTAGAGGATAACGCTGGTTATGTCTGGGTTAGTTCTGGTATTCGCAATCATCTGGCTCATACTTTCGCTTTTTTCGCATACTTGTTTGCCAGATGCTGGGTTTTTTCTGGTTTGGATCCCGTAGTAATGAGGTTCCACACCTGAACAGTCAATTAAACCTGGTTGCGATTAATATTTTAGAGGATAACGCCGGTTTTGTCTCGGTTAGGTCTGGGATTTGCCCTCATCTGGTTCGTACTTTCGCATTTCTCGCATACTTGTTGGCAAGATCCTGGCCTTTTTCTGGTTTGTATCACGTAGTAATGCGGTACTACACCGAAACAGTCAATTAAACCTGGTTGCGATTAATATTTTAGAGGATAACGCTGGTTATGTCTCGGTTAGGTCTGGGATTTGCCCTCACCTGGCCCGTAGTTTCGCATTTTTGCATTCTTGTTGGCCAGATCCTAGGCTTTTTGCTGATTTGGATCGCGTAGTAATGTGGTACCACACTGAAACAGTCAATAGAATCTGGTTCCGAATAGTATTTTAGAGGATAACGCTGGCTATGTCTGGGTTAGTTCTGGTATTTGCAATCATCTGGCTCATACTTTCGCGTTTTTCGCATATTTATTGGCCAGATCCTGGGTTTTTTCTGGTTAGGATCCCGTAGTAATGAGGTTCCACACCGAAACAGTCAATTAAACCTGGTTGCGATTAATATTTTAGAGGATAACGCCGGTTATGTCTCGGTTAGGTCTGGGATTTGCCCTCATCTGGCCCGTACTTTCGCATTTTTGCATTCTTGTTGGCCAGATCCTAGGCTTTTTGCTGATTTGGATCACGTAGTTATGTGGTACCACACTGAAACAGTCAATAGAAGCTAGTTCCGAATAGTATTTTAGAGGACAACGCTGGTTATGTCTCGGTTAGGACTGGGATTGGCCCTCATCTGGCCCGTACTTTCGCATTTTTCGCATACTTGTTGGCCAGATCCTGGGCTTTTTCTGGTTTGGATCACGTAGTAATGTGGTACCACACTGAAACAGTCAATAGAAGCTAGTTCCGAATAGTATTTTAGAGGACAGCGCTGGTTATGTCTCGGTTAGGTCTGGGATTGTCCATCATCTGGCCCGTACTTTCGCATTTTTCGCATACTTGTTGGCCAGATCCTAGGCTTTTTCTGGTTTGGACCACGTAGTAATGAGGTACCTCACTGAAACGGTCAATAAAAGCTGGTTCCGATTAGTGTTTTAGAGGATAACGCTGGTTATGTCTGGGTTAGTTCTGATATTCGCAATCATCTGGCTCATTCTTTCGCTTTTTTCGCATACTTGTTTGCCAGATGCTGGGTTTTTTCTGGTTAGGATCCCGTAGTAATGCGGTACTACACCGAAACAGTCAATTAAACCTGGTTGCGATTAATATTTTAGAGGATAACGCTGGTTATGTCTCGGTTAGGTCTGGGATTTGCCCTCACCTGGCCCGTAGTTTCGCATTTTTGCATTCTTGTTGGCACGATCCTAGGCTTTTTGCTGATTTGGATCACGTAGTTATGTGGTACCACACTGAAACAGTCAATAGAAGCTGGTTCCGGATAGTATTTTAGAGGATAAGGCTAGCTATGTCTGGGTTAGTTCTGGTATTTGCAATCATCTGGCCCATACTTTCGCGTTTTTCGCATATTTATTGGCCAGATCCTGGGTTTTTTCTGGTTAGGATCCCGTAGTAATGAGGTTCCACACCGAAGCAGTCAATTAATCCTGGTTGCGATTAATATTTTAGAGGATAACTCCGGTTATATCTCGGTTAGGTCTGGGATTTGCCCTCATCTGGCCCGTACTTTCGCATTTTTGCATTCTTGTTGGCCATATCCTGGCCTTATTCTGGTTTGTATCACGTAGTAATGTGGTACCACACTGAAACAGTCAATAGAAGCTGGTTCCGAATAGTATTTTAGAGGATAACGCTGGCTATGTCTGGGTTAGTTCTGGTATTTGCAATCATCTGGCTCATACTTTCGCGTTTTTCGCATATTTGTTGGGAAGATCCTGGGTTTTTTCTGGTTTGGATCCCGTAGCAATGAGGTTCCACACCGAAACAGTCAATTAAACCTGGTTGCGATTAATATTTTAGAGGATAACGCCGGTTATGTCTTGGTTAGGTCTGGGATTTGCCCTCATCTGGCTCGTACTTTCGCATTTTTCGCATACTTGTTGGCCAGATCCTGGGCTTTTTCTGGTTTGTATCACGTAGTAATGTGGTACCACACTGAAACAGTCAATAGGATCTAGTTCCGAATAGTATTTTAGAGGACAACGCTGGTTATGTCTCGGTTAGGTCTGGGATTGGCCCTCATCTGGCCCGTACTTTCGCATTTTTCGCATACTTGTTGGCCAGATCCTGGGCTCTTTCTGGTTTGGATCACGTAGTAATGTGGTACCACACTGAAACAGTCAATAGAAGCTAGTTCCGTATAGTATTTTAGAGGACAACGCTGGTTATGTCTCGGTTAGGTCTGGGATTGGCCCTCATCTGGCCCGTACTTTCGCATTTTTCGCATACTTGTTGGCCAGATCCTGGGTTTTTTCTGGTTTGGACCACGTAGTAATGAGGTACCTCACTGAAACGGTCAATAAAAGCTGGTTCCGATTAGTGTTTTAGAGGATAACGCTGGTTATGTCTGGGTTAGTTCTGGTATTCGCAATCATCTGGCTCATACTTTCGCTTTTTTCGCATACTTGTTTGCCAGATGCTGGGTTTTTTCTGGTTTGGATCCCGTAGTAATGAGGTTCCACACCTGAACAGTCAATTAAACCTGGTTGCGATTAATATTTTAGAGGATAACGCCGGCTTTGTCTCGGTTAGGTCTGGGATTTGCCCTCATCTGGTTCGTACTTTCGCATTTCTCGCATACTTGTTGGCCAGATTCTGGCCTTTTTCTGGTTTGTATCACGTAGTAATGTGGTACTACACTGAGACAGTCAATAGAAGCTGGTTCCGATTAGTGTTTTAGAGGATAACGCTGGTTATGTCTGGGTTAGTTCTGGTATTTGCAATCATCTGGCTCGTACTTTCGCATTTCTCGCATACTTGTTGGCCAGATGCTGGGTTTTTTCTGGTTTGGATCACGTAATAATGACGTTCCACACCGAAACAGTCAATTAAACCTAGTTTCGATTAATATTTTAGAGGATATTGCCGGTTATATCTCGGTTAGGTCTGGGACTTGCCCTCATCTGGCTCGTACCGTCGCATTTCTCGCATACTTGTTGGCCAGATCCTCGCCTTTTTCTGGTTTGTATCACGTACTAATGTGGTACTACACTGAAACAGTCAATAGAAGCTGGTTCCGATTAGTGTTTTAGAGGATAACGCTGGTTATGTCTCGGTTAGTTCTGGGATTTGCCCTCATCTGGCTCGTACTTTCGCATTTTTCGCATACTTGAATGGCCAGATCCTGTGTTTTTCTATTGTTAGGATCACGTAGTAATGTGGTACTACACTGAAACAGTCAATTAAACCTGGTTGCGATTAAAATTTTAGAGGATAACGCAGGTTATGTCTCGGTTAGTTCTGGTATTTGCAATCATCTGGCTCGTACCTTCGCATTTTTCGCGGACTTGTTGGCCAGATTCTGGGCTTTTTCTGGTTTGGATCACGTAGTAATGTGGTACCACACTAAAACAGTCAATAAAAGCTGGACCCGAATAGTATTTTAGAGGACAACGCTGGCTATTCCCGCGTTAGTTCTGGTATTTGCAATCATCTGGCTCATACTTTCGCGTTTTTCGCATATTTGTTGGCCAGATCCTGGGTTTTTTTCTGTTTAGGATCCCGTAGTAACGAGGTTCCACACCGAAACAGTCAATTGAACCCGGTTGCGATTAATATTTTAGAGGATAACGCCGGTTATGTCTCGGTTAGGTCTGGGATTTGCCCTCATCTGGCTCGTACTTTCGCAATTTTCGCATACTTATTGGCAAGATTCTGGCCTTTTTCTGGTTTGTATCACGTAGTAATGCGGTACTACACCGAAACAGTCAATTAAACCTGGTTGCGATTAATATTTTAGAGGATAACGCTGGTTATGTCTCGGTTAGGTCTGGGATTTGCCCTCACCTGGCCCGTAGTTTCGCATTTTTGCATTCTTGTTGGCCAGATCCTAGGCTTTTTGCTGATTTGGATCGCGTAGTAATGTGGTACCACACTAAAACAGTCAATAGAAGCTGGTTCCGAATAGTATTTTAGAGGATAACGCTGGCTATGTCTGGGTTAGTTCTGGTATTTGGAATCATCTGGCCCATACTCTCGCGTTTTTCGCATATTTATTGGCCAGATGCTGGGTTTTTTCTGGTTAGGATCCCGTAGTAATACGGTACTACACCGAAACAGTCAATTAAACCTGGTTGCGATTAATATTTTAGAGGATAACGCTGGTTATGTCTCGTTTAGGTCTGGGATTTGCCCTCACCTGGCCCGTAGTTTCGCATTTTTGCATTCTTGTTGGCCAGATCCTAGGCTTTTGCTGATTTGGATCACGTAGTAATGTGGTACCACACTGAAACAGTCAATAGGAGCTGGTTCCGAATAGTATTTTAGAGGATAACGCTGGCTATGTCTGGGTTAGTTCTGGTATTTGCAATCATCTGGCCCATACTTTCGCGTTTTTCGCATATTTATTGGCCAGATCCTGGGTTTTTTCTGGTTAGGATCCCGTAGTAATGAGGTTCCACACCGAAACAGTCAATTAAACCTGGTTGCGATTAATATTTTAGAGGATAACGCCGGTTATGTCTCGGTTAGGTCTGGGATTTGCCCTCATCTGGCCCGTACTTTCGCATTTTTGCATTCTTGTTGGCCAGATCCTAGGCTTTTTGCTGATTTGGATCACGTAGTTATGTGGTACCACACTGAAACAGTCAATAGAAGCTGGTTCCGAATAGTATTTTAGAGGATAACGCTGGCTATGTCTGGGTTAGTTCTGGTATTTGCAATCATCTGGCCCATACTTTCGCGTTTTTCGCATATTTGTTGGCCAGATGCTGGGTTTTTTCTGGTTTGGATCCCGTAATAATGACGTTCCACACCGAAACAGCCAATTAAACCTGGTTTCGATTAATATGTTAGAGGATAACGCCGGTTATATCTAGGTTAGATCCGGGATTTGCCCTCATCTGGCTCGTACTTTCGCATTTTTCGCATACTTGTTGGCCAGATCCTGGGCTTTTTCTGGTTTGTATCACGTAGTAATGTGGTACCACACTGAAACAGTCAATAGAAGCTAGTTCCGAATAGTATTTTAGAGGACAACGCTGGTTATGTCTCGGTTAGGTCTGGGATTGGCCCTCATCTGGCCCGTACTTTCGCATTTTTCGCATACTTGTTGGCCAGATCCTGGGCTTTTTCTGGTTTGGATCACGTAGTAATGTGGTACCACACTGAAACAGTCAATAGAAGCTAGTTCCGAATAGTATTTTAGAGGACAACGCTGGTTATGTCTCGGTTAGGTCTGGGATTGGCCCTCATCTGGCCCGTACTTTCGCATTTTTCGCATACTTGTTGGCCAGATCCTGGGTTTTTTCTGGTTTGGACCACGTAGTAATGAGGTACCTCACTGAAACGGTCAATAAAAGCTGGTTCCGATTAGTGTTTTAGAGGATAACGCTGGTTATGTCTGGGTTAGTTCTGGTATTCGCAATCATCTGGCTCATACTTTCGCTTTTTTCGCATACTTGTTTGCCAGATGCTGGGTTTTTTCTGGTTTGGATCCCGTAGTAATGAGGTTCCACACCTGAACAGTCAATTAAACCTGGTTGCGATTAATATTTTAGAGGATAACGCCGGTTTTGTCTCGGTTAGGTCTGGGATTTGCCCTCATCTGGTTCGTACTTTCGCATTTCTCGCATACTTGTTGGCAAGATCCTGGCCTTTTTCTGGTTTGTATCACGTAGTAATGCGGTACTACACCGAAACAGTCAATTAAACCTGGTTGCGATTAATATTTTAGAGGATAACGCTGGTTATGTCTCGGTTAGGTCTGGGATTTGCCCTCACCTGGCCCGTAGTTTCGCATTTTTGCATTCTTGTTGGCCAGATCCTAGGCTTTTTGCTGATTTGGATCGCGTAGTAATGTGGTACCACACTGAAACAGTCAATAGAATCTGGTTCCGAATAGTATTTTAGAGGATAACGCTGGCTATGTCTGGGTTAGTTCTGGTATTTGCAATCATCTGGCTCATACTTTCGCGTTTTTCGCATATTTATTGGCCAGATCCTGGGTTTTTTCTGGTTAGGATCCCGTAGTAATGAGGTTCCACACCGAAACAGTCAATTAAACCTGGTTGCGATTAATATTTTAGAGGATAACGCCGGTTATGTCTCGGTTAGGTCTGGGATTTGCCCTCATCTGGCCCGTACTTTCGCATTTTTGCATTCTTGTTGGCCAGATCCTAGGCTTTTTGCTGATTTGGATCACGTAGTTATGTGGTACCACACTGAAACAGTCAATAGAAGCTAGTTCCGAATAGTATTTTAGAGGACAACGCTGGTTATGTCTCGGTTAGGACTGGGATTGGCCCTCATCTGGCCCGTACTTTCGCATTTTTCGCATACTTGTTGGCCAGATCCTGGGCTTTTTCTGGTTTGGATCACGTAGTAATGTGGTACCACACTGAAACAGTCAATAGAAGCTAGTTCCGAATAGTATTTTAGAGGACAGCGCTGGTTATGTCTCGGTTAGGTCTGGGATTGTCCATCATCTGGCCCGTACTTTCGCATTTTTCGCATACTTGTTGGCCAGATCCTAGGCTTTTTCTGGTTTGGACCACGTAGTAATGAGGTACCTCACTGAAACGGTCAATAAAAGCTGGTTCCGATTAGTGTTTTAGAGGATAACGCTGGTTATGTCTGGGTTAGTTCTGATATTCGCAATCATCTGGCTCATTCTTTCGCTTTTTTCGCATACTTGTTTGCCAGATGCTGGGTTTTTTCTGGTTAGGATCCCGTAGTAATGCGGTACTACACCGAAACAGTCAATTAAACCTGGTTGCGATTAATATTTTAGAGGATAACGCTGGTTATGTCTCGGTTAGGTCTGGGATTTGCCCTCACCTGGCCTGTAGTTTCGCATTTTTGCATTCTTGTTGGCACGATCCTAGGCTTTTTGCTGATTTGGATCACGTAGTTATGTGGTACCACACTGAAACAGTCAATAGAAGCTGGTTCCGGATAGTATTTTAGAGGATAAGGCTAGCTATGTCTGGGTTAGTTCTGGTATTTGCAATCATCTGGCCCATACTTTCGCGTTTTTCGCATATTTATTGGCCAGATCCTGGGTTTTTTCTGGTTAGGATCCCGTAGTAATGAGGTTCCACACCGAAGCAGTCAATTAATCCTGGTTGCGATTAATATTTTAGAGGATAACTCCGGTTATATCTCGGTTAGGTCTGGGATTTGCCCTCATCTGGCCCGTACTTTCGCATTTTTGCATTCTTGTTGGCCATATCCTGGCCTTATTCTGGTTTGTATCACGTAGTAATGTGGTACCACACTGAAACAGTCAATAGAAGCTGGTTCCGAATAGTATTTTAGAGGATAACGCTGGCTATGTCTGGGTTAGTTCTGGTATTTGCAATCATCTGGCTCATACTTTCGCGTTTTTCGCATATTTGTTGGGAAGATCCTGGGTTTTTTCTGGTTTGGATCCCGTAGCAATGAGGTTCCACACCGAAACAGTCAATTAAACCTGGTTGCGATTAATATTTTAGAGGATAACGCCGGTTATGTCTTGGTTAGGTCTGGGATTTGCCCTCATCTGGCTCGTACTTTCGCATTTTTCGCATACTTGTTGGCCAGATCCTGGGCTTTTTCTGGTTTGTATCACGTAGTAATGTGGTACCACACTGAAACAGTCAATAGGATCTAGTTCCGAATAGTATTTTAGAGGACAACGCTGGTTATGTCTCGGTTAGGTCTGGGATTGGCCCTCATCTGGCCCGTACTTTCGCATTTTTCGCATACTTGTTGGCCAGATCCTGGGCTCTTTCTGGTTTGGATCACGTAGTAATGTGGTACCACACTGAAACAGTCAATAGAAGCTAGTTCCGTATAGTATTTTAGAGGACAACGCTGGTTATGTCTCGGTTAGGTCTGGGATTGGCCCTCATCTGGCCCGTACTTTCGCATTTTTCGCATACTTGTTGGCCAGATCCTGGGTTTTTTCTGGTTTGGACCACGTAGTAATGAGGTACCTCACTGAAACGGTCAATAAAAGCTGGTTCCGATTAGTGTTTTAGAGGATAACGCTGGTTATGTCTGGGTTAGTTCTGGTATTCGCAATCATCTGGCTCATACTTTCGCTTTTTTCGCATACTTGTTTGCCAGATGCTGGGTTTTTTCTGGTTTGGATCCCGTAGTAATGAGGTTCCACACCTGAACAGTCAATTAAACCTGGTTGCGATTAATATTTTAGAGGATAACGCCGGCTTTGTCTCGGTTAGGTCTGGGATTTGCCCTCATCTGGTTCGTACTTTCGCATTTCTCGCATACTTGTTGGCCAGATTCTGGCCTTTTTCTGGTTTGTATCACGTAGTAATGTGGTACTACACTGAGACAGTCAATAGAAGCTGGTTCCGATTAGTGTTTTAGAGGATAACGCTGGTTATGTCTGGGTTAGTTCTGGTATTTGCAATCATCTGGCTCGTACTTTCGCATTTCTCGCATACTTGTTGGCCAGATGCTGGGTTTTTTCTGGTTTGGATCACGTAATAATGACGTTCCACACCGAAACAGTCAATTAAACCTAGTTTCGATTAATATTTTAGAGGATATTGCCGGTTATATCTCGGTTAGGTCTGGGACTTGCCCTCATCTGGCTCGTACCGTCGCATTTCTCGCATACTTGTTGGCCAGATCCTCGCCTTTTTCTGGTTTGTATCACGTACTAATGTGGTACTACACTGAAACAGTCAATAGAAGCTGGTTCCGATTAGTGTTTTAGAGGATAACGCTGGTTATGTCTCGGTTAGTTCTGGGATTTGCCCTCATCTGGCTCGTACTTTCGCATTTTTCGCATACTTGAATGGCCAGATCCTGTGTTTTTCTATTGTTAGGATCACGTAGTAATGTGGTACTACACTGAAACAGTCAATTAAACCTGGTTGCGATTAAAATTTTAGAGGATAACGCAGGTTATGTCTCGGTTAGTTCTGGTATTTGCAATCATCTGGCTCGTACCTTCGCATTTTTCGCGGACTTGTTGGCCAGATTCTGGGCTTTTTCTGGTTTGGATCACGTAGTAATGTGGTACCACACTAAAACAGTCAATAAAAGCTGGACCCGAATAGTATTTTAGAGGACAACGCTGGCTATTCCCGCGTTAGTTCTGGTATTTGCAATCATCTGGCTCATACTTTCGCGTTTTTCGCATATTTGTTGGCCAGATCCTGGGTTTTTTTCTGTTTAGGATCCCGTAGTAACGAGGTTCCACACCGAAACAGTCAATTGAACCCGGTTGCGATTAATATTTTAGAGGATAACGCCGGTTATGTCTCGGTTAGGTCTGGGATTTGCCCTCATCTGGCTCGTACTTTCGCAATTTTCGCATACTTATTGGCAAGATTCTGGCCTTTTTCTGGTTTGTATCACGTAGTAATGCGGTACTACACCGAAACAGTCAATTAAACCTGGTTGCGATTAATATTTTAGAGGATAACGCTGGTTATGTCTCGGTTAGGTCTGGGATTTGCCCTCACCTGGCCCGTAGTTTCGCATTTTTGCATTCTTGTTGGCCAGATCCTAGGCTTTTTGCTGATTTGGATCGCGTAGTAATGTGGTACCACACTAAAACAGTCAATAGAAGCTGGTTCCGAATAGTATTTTAGAGGATAACGCTGGCTATGTCTGGGTTAGTTCTGGTATTTGGAATCATCTGGCCCATACTCTCGCGTTTTTCGCATATTTATTGGCCAGATGCTGGGTTTTTTCTGGTTAGGATCCCGTAGTAATACGGTACTACACCGAAACAGTCAATTAAACCTGGTTGCGATTAATATTTTAGAGGATAACGCTGGTTATGTCTCGTTTAGGTCTGGGATTTGCCCTCACCTGGCCCGTAGTTTCGCATTTTTGCATTCTTGTTGGCCAGATCCTAGGCTTTTGCTGATTTGGATCACGTAGTAATGTGGTACCACACTGAAACAGTCAATAGGAGCTGGTTCCGAATAGTATTTTAGAGGATAACGCTGGCTATGTCTGGGTTAGTTCTGGTATTTGCAATCATCTGGCCCATACTTTCGCGTTTTTCGCATATTTATTGGCCAGATCCTGGGTTTTTTCTGGTTAGGATCCCGTAGTAATGAGGTTCCACACCGAAACAGTCAATTAAACCTGGTTGCGATTAATATTTTAGAGGATAACGCCGGTTATGTCTCGGTTAGGTCTGGGATTTGCCCTCATCTGGCCCGTACTTTCGCATTTTTGCATTCTTGTTGGCCAGATCCTAGGCTTTTTGCTGATTTGGATCACGTAGTTATGTGGTACCACACTGAAACAGTCAATAGAAGCTGGTTCCGAATAGTATTTTAGAGGATAACGCTGGCTATGTCTGGGTTAGTTCTGGTATTTGCAATCATCTGGCCCATACTTTCGCGTTTTTCGCATATTTGTTGGCCAGATGCTGGGTTTTTTCTGGTTTGGATCCCGTAATAATGACGTTCCACACCGAAACAGCCAATTAAACCTGGTTTCGATTAATATGTTAGAGGATAACGCCGGTTATATCTAGGTTAGATCCGGGATTTGCCCTCATCTGGCTCGTACTTTCGCATTTTTCGCATACTTGTTGGCCAGATCCTGGGCTTTTTCTGGTTTGTATCACGTAGTAATGTGGTACCACACTGAAACAGTCAATAGAAGCTAGTTCCGAATAGTATTTTAGAGGACAACGCTGGTTATGTCTCGGTTAGGTCTGGGATTGGCCCTCATCTGGCCCGTACTTTCGCATTTTTCGCATACTTGTTGGCCAGATCCTGGGCTTTTTCTGGTTTGGATCACGTAGTAATGTGGTACCACACTGAAACAGTCAATAGAAGCTAGTTCCGAATAGTATTTTAGAGGACAACGCTGGTTATGTCTCGGTTAGGTCTGGGATTGGCCCTCATCTGGCCCGTACTTTCGCATTTTTCGCATACTTGTTGGCCAGATCCTGGGTTTTTTCTGGTTTGGACCACGTAGTAATGAGGTACCTCACTGAAACGGTCAATAAAAGCTGGTTCCGATTAGTGTTTTAGAGGATAACGCTGGTTATGTCTGGGTTAGTTCTGGTATTCGCAATCATCTGGCTCATACTTTCGCTTTTTTCGCATACTTGTTTGCCAGATGCTGGGTTTTTTCTGGTTTGGATCCCGTAGTAATGAGGTTCCACACCTGAACAGTCAATTAAACCTGGTTGCGATTAATATTTTAGAGGATAACGCCGGTTTTGTCTCGGTTAGGTCTGGGATTTGCCCTCATCTGGTTCGTACTTTCGCATTTCTCGCATACTTGTTGGCAAGATCCTGGCCTTTTTCTGGTTTGTATCACGTAGTAATGCGGTACTACACCGAAACAGTCAATTAAACCTGGTTGCGATTAATATTTTAGAGGATAACGCTGGTTATGTCTCGGTTAGGTCTGGGATTTGCCCTCACCTGGCCCGTAGTTTCGCATTTTTGCATTCTTGTTGGCCAGATCCTAGGCTTTTTGCTGATTTGGATCGCGTAGTAATGTGGTACCACACTGAAACAGTCAATAGAATCTGGTTCCGAATAGTATTTTAGAGGATAACGCTGGCTATGTCTGGGTTAGTTCTGGTATTTGCAATCATCTGGCTCATACTTTCGCGTTTTTCGCATATTTATTGGCCAGATCCTGGGTTTTTTCTGGTTAGGATCCCGTAGTAATGAGGTTCCACACCGAAACAGTCAATTAAACCTGGTTGCGATTAATATTTTAGAGGATAACGCCGGTTATGTCTCGGTTAGGTCTGGGATTTGCCCTCATCTGGCCCGTACTTTCGCATTTTTGCATTCTTGTTGGCCAGATCCTAGGCTTTTTGCTGATTTGGATCACGTAGTTATGTGGTACCACACTGAAACAGTCAATAGAAGCTAGTTCCGAATAGTATTTTAGAGGACAACGCTGGTTATGTCTCGGTTAGGACTGGGATTGGCCCTCATCTGGCCCGTACTTTCGCATTTTTCGCATACTTGTTGGCCAGATCCTGGGCTTTTTCTGGTTTGGATCACGTAGTAATGTGGTACCACACTGAAACAGTCAATAGAAGCTAGTTCCGAATAGTATTTTAGAGGACAGCGCTGGTTATGTCTCGGTTAGGTCTGGGATTGTCCATCATCTGGCCCGTACTTTCGCATTTTTCGCATACTTGTTGGCCAGATCCTAGGCTTTTTCTGGTTTGGACCACGTAGTAATGAGGTACCTCACTGAAACGGTCAATAAAAGCTGGTTCCGATTAGTGTTTTAGAGGATAACGCTGGTTATGTCTGGGTTAGTTCTGATATTCGCAATCATCTGGCTCATTCTTTCGCTTTTTTCGCATACTTGTTTGCCAGATGCTGGGTTTTTTCTGGTTAGGATCCCGTAGTAATGCGGTACTACACCGAAACAGTCAATTAAACCTGGTTGCGATTAATATTTTAGAGGATAACGCTGGTTATGTCTCGGTTAGGTCTGGGATTTGCCCTCACCTGGCCCGTAGTTTCGCATTTTTGCATTCTTGTTGGCACGATCCTAGGCTTTTTGCTGATTTGGATCACGTAGTTATGTGGTACCACACTGAAACAGTCAATAGAAGCTGGTTCCGGATAGTATTTTAGAGGATAAGGCTAGCTATGTCTGGGTTAGTTCTGGTATTTGCAATCATCTGGCCCATACTTTCGCGTTTTTCGCATATTTATTGGCCAGATCCTGGGTTTTTTCTGGTTAGGATCCCGTAGTAATGAGGTTCCACACCGAAGCAGTCAATTAATCCTGGTTGCGATTAATATTTTAGAGGATAACTCCGGTTATATCTCGGTTAGGTCTGGGATTTGCCCTCATCTGGCCCGTACTTTCGCATTTTTGCATTCTTGTTGGCCATATCCTGGCCTTATTCTGGTTTGTATCACGTAGTAATGTGGTACCACACTGAAACAGTCAATAGAAGCTGGTTCCGAATAGTATTTTAGAGGATAACGCTGGCTATGTCTGGGTTAGTTCTGGTATTTGCAATCATCTGGCTCATACTTTCGCGTTTTTCGCATATTTGTTGGGAAGATCCTGGGTTTTTTCTGGTTTGGATCCCGTAGCAATGAGGTTCCACACCGAAACAGTCAATTAAACCTGGTTGCGATTAATATTTTAGAGGATAACGCCGGTTATGTCTTGGTTAGGTCTGGGATTTGCCCTCATCTGGCTCGTACTTTCGCATTTTTCGCATACTTGTTGGCCAGATCCTGGGCTTTTTCTGGTTTGTATCACGTAGTAATGTGGTACCACACTGAAACAGTCAATAGGATCTAGTTCCGAATAGTATTTTAGAGGACAACGCTGGTTATGTCTCGGTTAGGTCTGGGATTGGCCCTCATCTGGCCCGTACTTTCGCATTTTTCGCATACTTGTTGGCCAGATCCTGGGCTCTTTCTGGTTTGGATCACGTAGTAATGTGGTACCACACTGAAACAGTCAATAGAAGCTAGTTCCGTATAGTATTTTAGAGGACAACGCTGGTTATGTCTCGGTTAGGTCTGGGATTGGCCCTCATCTGGCCCGTACTTTCGCATTTTTCGCATACTTGTTGGCCAGATCCTGGGTTTTTTCTGGTTTGGACCACGTAGTAATGAGGTACCTCACTGAAACGGTCAATAAAAGCTGGTTCCGATTAGTGTTTTAGAGGATAACGCTGGTTATGTCTGGGTTAGTTCTGGTATTCGCAATCATCTGGCTCATACTTTCGCTTTTTTCGCATACTTGTTTGCCAGATGCTGGGTTTTTTCTGGTTTGGATCCCGTAGTAATGAGGTTCCACACCTGAACAGTCAATTAAACCTGGTTGCGATTAATATTTTAGAGGATAACGCCGGCTTTGTCTCGGTTAGGTCTGGGATTTGCCCTCATCTGGTTCGTACTTTCGCATTTCTCGCATACTTGTTGGCCAGATTCTGGCCTTTTTCTGGTTTGTATCACGTAGTAATGTGGTACTACACTGAGACAGTCAATAGAAGCTGGTTCCGATTAGTGTTTTAGAGGATAACGCTGGTTATGTCTGGGTTAGTTCTGGTATTTGCAATCATCTGGCTCGTACTTTCGCATTTCTCGCATACTTGTTGGCCAGATGCTGGGTTTTTTCTGGTTTGGATCACGTAATAATGACGTTCCACACCGAAACAGTCAATTAAACCTAGTTTCGATTAATATTTTAGAGGATATTGCCGGTTATATCTCGGTTAGGTCTGGGACTTGCCCTCATCTGGCTCGTACCGTCGCATTTCTCGCATACTTGTTGGCCAGATCCTCGCCTTTTTCTGGTTTGTATCACGTACTAATGTGGTACTACACTGAAACAGTCAATAGAAGCTGGTTCCGATTAGTGTTTTAGAGGATAACGCTGGTTATGTCTCGGTTAGTTCTGGGATTTGCCCTCATCTGGCTCGTACTTTCGCATTTTTCGCATACTTGAATGGCCAGATCCTGTGTTTTTCTATTGTTAGGATCACGTAGTAATGTGGTACTACACTGAAACAGTCAATTAAACCTGGTTGCGATTAAAATTTTAGAGGATAACGCAGGTTATGTCTCGGTTAGTTCTGGTATTTGCAATCATCTGGCTCGTACCTTCGCATTTTTCGCGGACTTGTTGGCCAGATTCTGGGCTTTTTCTGGTTTGGATCACGTAGTAATGTGGTACCACACTAAAACAGTCAATAAAAGCTGGACCCGAATAGTATTTTAGAGGACAACGCTGGCTATTCCCGCGTTAGTTCTGGTATTTGCAATCATCTGGCTCATACTTTCGCGTTTTTCGCATATTTGTTGGCCAGATCCTGGGTTTTTTTCTGGTTAGGATCCCGTAGTAACGAGGTTCCACACCGAAACAGTCAATTGAACCCGGTTGCGATTAATATTTTAGAGGATAACGCCGGTTATGTCTCGGTTAGGTCTGGGATTTGCCCTCATCTGGCTCGTACTTTCGCAATTTTCGCATACTTATTGGCAAGATTCTGGCCTTTTTCTGGTTTGTATCACGTAGTAATGCGGTACTACACCGAAACAGTCAATTAAACCTGGTTGCGATTAATATTTTAGAGGATAACGCTGGTTATGTCTCGGTTAGGTCTGGGATTTGCCCTCACCTGGCCCGTAGTTTCGCATTTTTGCATTCTTGTTGGCCAGATCCTAGGCTTTTTGCTGATTTGGATCGCGTAGTAATGTGGTACCACACTAAAACAGTCAATAGAAGCTGGTTCCGAATAGTATTTTAGAGGATAACGCTGGCTATGTCTGGGTTAGTTCTGGTATTTGGAATCATCTGGCCCATACTCTCGCGTTTTTCGCATATTTATTGGCCAGATGCTGGGTTTTTTCTGGTTAGGATCCCGTAGTAATACGGTACTACACCGAAACAGTCAATTAAACCTGGTTGCGATTAATATTTTAGAGGATAACGCTGGTTATGTCTCGTTTAGGTCTGGGATTTGCCCTCACCTGGCCCGTAGTTTCGCATTTTTGCATTCTTGTTGGCCAGATCCTAGGCTTTTGCTGATTTGGATCACGTAGTAATGTGGTACCACACTGAAACAGTCAATAGGAGCTGGTTCCGAATAGTATTTTAGAGGATAACGCTGGCTATGTCTGGGTTAGTTCTGGTATTTGCAATCATCTGGCCCATACTTTCGCGTTTTTCGCATATTTATTGGCCAGATCCTGGGTTTTTTCTGGTTAGGATCCCGTAGTAATGAGGTTCCACACCGAAACAGTCAATTAAACCTGGTTGCGATTAATATTTTAGAGGATAACGCCGGTTATGTCTCGGTTAGGTCTGGGATTTGCCCTCATCTGGCCCGTACTTTCGCATTTTTGCATTCTTGTTGGCCAGATCCTAGGCTTTTTGCTGATTTGGATCACGTAGTTATGTGGTACCACACTGAAACAGTCAATAGAAGCTGGTTCCGAATAGTATTTTAGAGGATAACGCTGGCTATGTCTGGGTTAGTTCTGGTATTTGCAATCATCTGGCCCATACTTTCGCGTTTTTCGCATATTTGATGGCCAGATGCTGGGTTTTTTCTGGTTTGGATCCCGTAATAATGACGTTCCACACCGAAACAGCCAATTAAACCTGGTTTCGATTAATATGTTAGAGGATAACGCCGGTTATATCTCGGTTAGATCCGGGATTTGCCCTCATCTGGCTCGTACCTGCGCATTTTTCGCATACTTGTTGGCCATATCCTGGCCTTATTCTGGTTTGTATCACGTAGTAATGTGGTACCACACTGAAACAGTCAATAGAAGCTGGTTCCGAATAGTATTTTAGAGGATAACGCTGGCTATGTCTGGCTTAGTTCTGGTATTTGCAATCAACTGGCTCATACTTTCGCGTTTTTCGCATATTTGTTGGCAAGATCCTGGGTTTTTTCTGGTTTGGATCCCGTAGTAATGAGGTTCGACACCGAAACAGTCAATTAAACCTGGTTGCGATTAATATTTTAGAGGATAACGCCGGTTATGTCTTGGTTAGGTCTGGGATTTGCCCTCATCTGGTTCGTACTTTCGCATTTTTCACATACTTGTTGGCCAGATCCTGGGCTTTTTCTGGTTTGTATCACGTAGTAATGTGGTACCACACTGAAACAGTCAATAGAAGCTAGTTCCGAATAGTATTTTAGAGGACAACGCTGGTTATGTCTCGGTTAGGTCTGGGATTGGCCCTCATCTGGCCCGTACTTTCGCATTTTTCGCATACTTGTTGGCCAGATCCTGGGCTTTTTCTGGTTTGGATCACGTAGTAATGTGGTACCACACTGAAACAGTCAATGGAAGCTAGTTCCGAATAGTATTTTAGAGGACAACGCTGGTTATGTCACGGTTAGGTCTGGGATTGGCCCTCATCTGGCCTGTACTTTCGCATTTTTCGCATACTTGTTGGCCAGATCCTGGGTTTTTTCTGGTTTGGACCACGTAGTAATGAGGTACCACACTGAAACAGTCAATGGAAGCTAGTTCCGAATAGTATTTTAGAGGACAACGCTGGTTATGTCTCGGTTAGGTCTGGGATTGGCCCTCATCTGGCCCGTACTTTCGCATTTTTCGCATACTTGTTGGCCAGATCCTGGGTTTTTTCTGGTTTGGACCACGTAGTAATGAGGTACCTCACTGAAACGGTCAATAAAAGCTGGTTCCGAATAGTATTTTAGAGGATAACGCTGGCTATGTCTGGGTTAGTTCTGGTATTTGCAATCATCTGGCCCATACTTTCGCGTTTTTCGAATATTTATTGGCCAGATCCTGGGTTTTTTCTGGTTAGGATCCCGTAGTAATGAGGCTCCACACCGAAACAGTCAATTAAACCTGGTTGCGATTAATATTTTAGAGGATAACGCCGGTTATGTCTCGGTTAGGTCTGGGATTTGCCCTCATCTGGCCCGTACTTTCGCATTTTTGCAT
The DNA here is from genome assembly GCF_051014445.1 of Colletes latitarsis. Lineage (NCBI taxonomy): Eukaryota > Metazoa > Arthropoda > Insecta > Hymenoptera > Colletidae > Colletes > Colletes latitarsis. Next base: position 7,230,134 of record NW_027488366.1, on the reverse strand, counting down.
TCTTGTTGGCCAGATCCTAGGCTTTTTGCTGATTTGGATCACGTAGTTATGTGGTACCACACTGAAACAGTCAATAGAAGCTGGTTCCGAATAGTATTTTAGAGGATAACGCTGGCTATGTCTGGGTTAGTTCTGGTATTTGCAATCATCTGGCCCATACTTTCGCGTTTTTCGCATATTTGTTGGCAAGATCCTGGGTTTTTTCTGGTTTGGATCCCGTAGTAATGAGGTTCCACACCGAAACAGTCAATTAAACCTGGTTGCGATTAATATTTTAGAGGATAACGCCGGTTATGTCTTGGTTAGGTCTGGGATTTGCCCTCATCTGGTTCGTACTTTCGCATTTTTCGCATACTTGTTGGCCAGATCCTGGGCTTTTTCTGGTTTGTATCACGTAGTAATGTGGTACCACACTGAAACTGTCAATAGAAGCTAGTTCCGAATAGTATTTTAAAGGACAACGCTGGTTATGTCTCGGTGAGGTCTGGGATTGGCCCTCATCTGGCCCGTACTTTCGCATTTTTCGCATACTTGTTGGCCAGATCCTGGGCTTTTTCTGGTTTGGATCACGTAGTAATGTGGTACCACACTGAAACAGTCAATTAAACCTGGTTGCGATTAATATTTTAGAGGATAACGCTGGTTATGTCTCGGTTAGGTCTGGGATTTGCCCTCACCTGGCCCGTAGTTTCGCATTTTTGCATTCTTGTTGGCCAGATCCTAGGCTTTTTGCTGATTTGGATCACGTAGTAATGTGGTACCACGCTGAAACAGTCAATAGAAGCTGGTTCCGAATAGTATTTTAGAGGATTACGCTGGCTATGTCTGGGTTAGTTCTGGTATTTGCAATCATCTGGCCCATACTTTCGCGTTTTTCGCATATTTATTGGCCAGATCCTGGGTTTTTTCTGGTTAGGATCCCGTAGTAATGCGGTACTACACCGAAACAGTCAATTAAACCTGGTTGCGATTAATATTTTAGAGGATAACGCTGGTTATGTCTCGGTTAGGTCTGGGATTTGCCCTCACCTGGCCCGTAGTTTCGCATTTTTGCATTCTTGTTGGCACGATCCTAGGCTTTTTGCTGATTTGGATCACGTAGTTATGTGGTACCACACTGAAACAGTCAATAGAAGCTGGTTCCGGATAGTATTTTAGAGGATAAGGCTAGCTATGTCTGGGTTAGTTCTGGTATTTGCAATCATCTGGCCCATACTTTCGCGTTTTTCGCATATTTATTGGCCAGATCCTGGGTTTTTTCTGGTTAGGATCCCGTAGTAATGAGGTTCCACACCGAAGCAGTCAATTAATCCTGGTTGCGATTAATATTTTAGAGGATAACTCCGGTTATATCTCGGTTAGGTCTGGGATTTGCCCTCATCTGGCCCGTACTTTCGCATTTTTGCATTCTTGTTGGCCATATCCTGGCCTTATTCTGGTTTGTATCACGTAGTAATGTGGTACCACAGTGAAACAGTCAATAGAAGCTGGTTCCGAATAGTATTTTAGAGGATAACGCTGGCTATGTCTGGGTTAGTTCTGGTATTTGCAATCATCTGGCTCATACTTTCGCGTTTTTCGCATATTTGTTGGGAAGATCCTGGGTTTTTTCTGGTTTGGATCCCGTAGCAATGAGGTTCCACACCGAAACAGTCAATTAAACCTGGTTGCGATTAATATTTTAGAGGATAACGCCGGTTATGTCTTGGTTAGGTCTGGGATTTGCCCTCATCTGGCTCGTACTTTCGCATTTTTCGCATACTTGTTGGCCAGATCCTGGGCTTTTTCTGGTTTGTATCACGTAGTAATGTGGTACCACACTGAAACAGTCAATAGGATCTAGTTCCGAATAGTATTTTAGAGGACAACGCTGGTTATGTCTCGGTTAGGTCTGGGATTGGCCCTCATCTGGCCCGTACTTTCGCATTTTTCGCATACTTGTTGGCCAGATCCTGGGCTCTTTCTGGTTTGGATCACGTAGTAATGTGGTACCACACTGAAACAGTCAATAGAAGCTAGTTCCGTATAGTATTTTAGAGGACAACGCTGGTTATGTCTCGGTTAGGTCTGGGATTGGCCCTCATCTGGCCCGTACTTTCGCATTTTTCGCATACTTGTTGGCCAGATCCTGGGTTTTTCCTGGTTTGGACCACGTAGTAATGAGGTACCTCACTGAAACGGTCAATAAAAGCTGGTTCCGATTAGTGTTTTAGAGGATATTGCCGGTTATATCTCGGTTAGGTCTGGGACTTGCCCTCATCTGGCTCGTACCGTCGCATTTCTCGCATACTTGTTGGCCAGATCCTCGCCTTTTTCTGGTTTGTATCACGTACTAATGTGGTACTACACTGAAACAGTCAATAGAAGCTGGTTCCGATTAGTGTTTTAGAGGATAACGCTGGTTATGTCTCGGTTAGTTCTGGGATTTGCCTTCATCTGGCTCGTACTTTCGCATTTTTCGCATACTTGAATGGCCAGATCCTGTGTTTTTCTATTGTTAGGATCACGTAGTAATGTGGTACTACACTGAAACAGTCAATTAAACCTGGTTGCGATTAAAATTTTAGAGGATAACGCAGGTTATGTCTCGGTTAGTTCTGGTATTTGCAATCATCTGGCTCGTACCTTCGCATTTTTCGCGGACTTGTTGGCCAGATTCTGGGCTTTTTCTGGTTTGGATCACGTAGTAATGTGGTACCACACTAAAACAGTCAATAAAAGCTGGACCCGAATAGTATTTTAGAGGACAACGCTGGCTATTCCCGCGTTAGTTCTGGTATTTGCAATCATCTGGCTCATACTTTCGCGTTTTTCGCATATTTGTTGGCCAGATCCTGGGTTTTTTTCTGGTTAGGATCCCGTAGTAACGAGGTTCCACACCGAAACAGTCAATTGAACCCGGTTGCGATTAATATTTTAGAGGATAACGCCGGTTATGTCTCGGTTAGGTCTGGGATTTGCCCTCATCTGGCTCGTACTTTCGCAATTTTCGCATACTTATTGGCAAGATTCTGGCCTTTTTCTGGTTTGTATCACGTAGTAATGCGGTACTACACCGAAACAGTCAATTAAACCTGGTTGCGATTAATATTTTAGAGGATAACGCTGGTTATGTCTCGGTTAGGTCTGGGATTTGCCCTCACCTGGCCCGTAGTTTCGCATTTTTGCATTCTTGTTGGCCAGATCCTAGGCTTTTTGCTGATTTGGATCGCGTAGTAATGTGGTACCACACTAAAACAGTCAATAGAAGCTGGTTCCGAATAGTATTTTAGAGGATAACGCTGGCTATGTCTGGGTTAGTTCTGGTATTTGGAATCATCTGGCCCATACTTTCGCGTTTTTCGCATATTTATTGGCCAGATGCTGGGTTTTTTCTGGTTAGGATCCCGTAGTAATACGGTACTACACCGAAACAGTCAATTAAACCTGGTTGCGATTAATATTTTAGAGGATAACGCTGGTTATGTCTCGTTTAGGTCTGGGATTTGCCCTCACCTGGCCCGTAGTTTCGCATTTTTGCATTCTTGTTGGCCAGATCCTAGGCTTTTTGCTGATTTGGATCACGTAGTAATGTGGTACCACACTGAAACAGTCAATAGGAGCTGGTTCCGAATAGTATTTTAGAGGATAACGCTGGCTATGTCTGGGTTAGTTCTGGTATTTGCAATCATCTGGCCCATACTTTCGCGTTTTTCGCATATTTATTGGCCAGATCCTGGGTTTTTTCTGGTTAGGATCCCGTAGTAATGAGGTTCCACACCGAAACAGTCAATTAAACCTGGTTGCGATTAATATTTTAGATGATAACGCCGGTTATGTCTCGGTTAGGTCTGGGATTTGCCCTCATCTGGCCCGTACTTTCGCATTTTTGCATTCTTGTTGGCCAGATCCTAGGCTTTTTGCTGATTTGGATCACGTAGTTATGTGGTACCACACTGAAACAGTCAATAGAAGCTGGTTCCGAATAGTATTTTAGAGGATAACGCTGGCTATGTCTGGGTTAGTTCTGGTATTTGCAATCATCTGGCCCATACTTTCGCGTTTTTCGCATATTTGTTGGCCAGATGCTGGGTTTTTTCTGGTTTGGATCCCGTAATAATGACGTTCCACACCGAAACAGCCAATTAAACCTGGTTTCGATTAATATGTTAGAGGATAACGCCGGTTATATCTCGGTTAGATCCGGGATTTGCCCTCATCTGGCTCGTACTTTCGCATTTTTCACATACTTGTTGGCCAGATCCTGGGCTTTTTCTGGTTTGTATCACGTAGTAATGTGGTACCGCACTGAAACAGTCAATAGAAGCTAGTTCCGAATAGTATTTTAGAGGACAACGCTGGTTATGTCTCGGTTAGGTCTGGGATTGGCCCTCATCTGGCCCGTACTTTCGCATTTTTCGCATACTTGTTGGCCAGATCCTGGGCTTTTTCTGGTTTGGATCACGTAGTAATGTGGTACCACACTGAAACAGTCAATGGAAGCTAGTTCCGAATAGTATTTTAGAGGACAACGCTGGTTATGTCACGGTTAGGTCTGGGATTGGCCCTCATCTGGCCTGTACTTTCGCATTTTTCGCATACTTGTTGGCCAGATCCTGGGTTTTTTCTGGTTTGGACCACGTAGTAATGAGGTACCACACTGAAACAGTCAATGGAAGCTAGTTCCGAATAGTATTTTAGAGGACAACGCTGGTTATGTCTCGGTTAGGTCTGGGATTGGCCCTCATCTGGCCCGTACTTTCGCATTTTTCGCATACTTGTTGGCCAGATCCTGGGTTTTTTCTGGTTTGGACCACGTAGTAATGAGGTACCTCACTGAAACGGTCAATAAAAGCTGGTTCCGAATAGTATTTTAGAGGATAACGCTGGCTATGTCTGGGTTAGTTCTGGTATTTGCAATCATCTGGCCCATACTTTCGCGTTTTTCGCATATTTATTGGCCAGATCCTGGGTTTTTTCTGGTTAGGATCCCGTAGTAATGAGGCTCCACACCGAAACAGTCAATTAAACCTGGTTGCGATTAATATTTTAGAGGATAACGCCGGTTATGTCTCGGTTAGGTCTGGGATTTGCCCTCATCTGGCCCGTACTTTCGCATTTTTGCATTCTTGTTGGCCAGATCCTAGGCTTTTTGCTGATTTGGATCACGTAGTTATGTAGTACCACACTGAAACAGTCAATAGAAGCTGGTTCCGAATAGTATTTTAGAGGATAACGCTGGCTATGTCTGGGTTAGTTCTGGTATTTGCAATCATCTGGCCCATACTTTCGCGTTTTTCGCATATTTGTTGGCAAGATCCTGGGTTTTTTCTGGTTTGGATCCCGTAGTAATGAGGTTCCACACCGAAACAGTCAATTAAACCTGGTTGCGATTAATATTTTAGAGGATAACGCCGGTTATGTCTTGGTTAGGTCTGGGATTTGCCCTCATCTGGTTCGTACTTTCGCATTTTTCGCATACTTGTTGGCCAGATCCTGGGCTTTTTCTGGTTTGTATCACGTAGTAATGTGGTACCACACTGAAACAGTCAATAGAAGCTAGTTCCGAATAGTATTTTAAAGGACAACGCTGGTTATGTCTCGGTGAGGTCTGGGATTGGCCCTCATCTGGCCCGTACTTTCGCATTTTTCGCATACTTGTTGGCCAGATCCTGGGCTTTTTCTGGTTTGGATCACGTAGTAATGTGGTACCACACTGAAACAGTCAATGGAAGCTAGTTCCGAATAGTATTTTAGAGGACAACGCTGGTTATGTCTCGGTTAGGTCTGGGATTGGCCCTCATCTGGCCCGTACTTTCGCATTTTTCGCATACTTGTTGGCCAGATCCTGGGTTTTTTCTGGTTTGGACCACGTAGTAATGAGGTACCTCACTGAAACGGTCAATAAAAGCTGGTTCCGATTAGTGTTTTAGAGGATAACGCTGGTTATGTCTGGGTTAGTTCTGGTATTCGCAATCATCTGGCTCATACTTTCGCTTTTTTCGCATACTTGTTTGCCAGATGCTGGGTTTTTTCTGGTTAGGATCCCGTAGTAATGCGGTATTACACCGAAACAGTCAATTAAACCTGGTTGCGATTAATATTTTAGAGGATAACGCTGGTTATGTCTCGGTTAGGTCTGGGATTTGCCCTCACCTGGCCCGTAGTTTCGCATTTTTGCATTCTTGTTGGCCAGATCCTAGGCTTTTTGCTGATTTGGATCACGTAGTAATGTGGTACCACACTGAAACAGTCAATAGAAGCTGGTTCCGAATAGTATTTTAGAGGATTACGCTGGCTATGTCTGGGTTAGTTCTGGTATTTGCAATCATCTGGCCCATACTTTCGCGTTTTTCGCATATTTATTGGCCAGATCCTGGGTTTTTTCTGGTTGGGATCCCGTAGTAATGAAGTTCCACACCGAAACAGTCAATTAAACCTGGTTGCGATTAATATTTTAGAGGATAACGCCGGTTATATCTCGGTTAGGTCTGGGATTTGCCCTCATCTGGCCCGTACTTTCGCATTTTTGCATTCTTGTTGGCCAGATCCTAGGCTTTTTGCTGATTTGGATCACGTAGTTATGTGGTACCACACTGAAACAGTCAATAGAAGCTGGTTCCGAATAGTATTTTAGAGGATAACGCTGGCTATGTCTGGGTTAGTTCTGGTATTTGCAATCATCTGGCCCATACTTTCGCGTTTTTCGCATATTTGTTGGCCAGATGCTGGGTTTTTTCTGGTTTGGATCCCGTAATAATGACGTTCCACACCGAAACAGCCAATTAAACCTGGTTTCGATTAATATGTTAGAGGATAACGCCGGTTATATCTCGGTTAGATCCGGGATTTGCCCTCATCTGGCTCGTACCTGCGCATTTTTCGCATACTTGTTGGCCATATCCTGGCCTTATTCTGGTTTGTATCACGTAGTAATGTGGTACCACACTGAAACAGTCAATAGAAGCTGGTTCCGAATAGTATTTTAGAGGATAACGCTGGCTATGTCTGGGTTAGTTCTGGTATTTGCAATCATCTGGCTCATACTTTCGCGTTTTTCTCATATTTGTTGGGAAGATCCTGGGTTTTTTCTGGTTTGGATCCCGTAGTAATTAGGTTCCACACCGAAACAGTCAATTAAACCTGGTTGCGATTAATATTTTAGAGGATAACGCCGGTTATGTCTTGGTTAGGTCTGGGATTTGCCCTCATCTGGCTCGTACTTTCGCATTTTTCGCATACTTGTTGGCCAGATCCTGGGCTTTTTCTGGTTTGTATCACGTAGTAATGTGGTACCACACTGAAGCAGTCAATAGAAGCTAGATCCGAATAGTATTTTAGAGGACAACGCTGGTTATGTCTCGGTTAGGTCTGGGATTGGCCCTCATCTGGCCCGTACTTTCGCATTTTTCGCATACTTGTTGACCAGATCCTGGGCTTTTTCTGGTTTGGATCACGTAGTAATGTGGTACCACACTGAAACAGTCAATAGAAGCTAGTTCCGAATAGTATTTTAGAGGACAACGCTGGTTATGTCTCGGTTAGGTCTGGGATTGGCCCTCATCTGGCCCGTACTTTCGCATTTTTCGCATACTTGTTGGCCAGATCCTGGGTTTTTTCTGGTTTGGACCACGTAGTAATGAGGTACCTCACTGAAACGGTCAATAAAAGCTGGTTCCGATTAGTGTTTTAGAGGATAACGCTGGTTATGTCTGGGTTAGTTCTGGTATTCGCAATCATCTGGCTCATACTTTCGCGTTTTTCGCATATTTGTTGGCAACATCCTGGGTTTTTTCTGGTTTGGATCCCGTAGTAATGAGGTTCCACACCGAAACAGTCAATTAAACCTGGTTGCGATTAATATTTTAGAGGATAACGCCGGTCTTGTCTTGGTTAGGTCTGGGATTTGCCCTCATCTGGCTCGTACCTTCGCATTTCTCGCATACTTGTTGGCCAGATCCTGGCCTTTTTCTGGTTTGTATCACGTAGTAATGTGGTACTACACTGAAACAGTCAATAGAAGCTGGTTCCGAATAGTATTTTAGTGGATAACGCTGGCTATGTCTGGGTTAGTTCTGGTATTTGCAATCATCTTGCTCATACTTTCGCTTTTTTCGCATACTTGTTGGCCAGATGCTGGGTTTTTTCTAGTTTGTACCACGTAGTAATGAGGTACCTCACTGAAACAGTCAATAAAAGCTGGTTCCGATTAGTGTTTTAGAGGATAACGCTGGCTATGTCTGGGTTAGTTCTGGTATTTGCAATCATCTTGCTCATACTTTCGCATTCTTCACATACTTGTTGAACGGATCCTGGGTTTTTTCTGGTTTAGATCACGTAGTTATGTGGGTCCACACTGAAACAATCAATTAAACCTGGTGTTGATAAATATTTTAGAGGATAACGCGTGTTAGGTCTGGGATAGGTCTGGGATTTGCCCACATCAGACTCATACTTTCGCACACTTCACATACTCGTTGAACAGATCCTGGGTTATTTTCTGGTTTGGATCACATAGTAATGTGGTACCACACTGAAACAGTCGATTAAACCAGGTTTCGATCAATATTTTTGAGGATAACGCATGTTAGGTCTAGGTTAGGCCTGGGATTTTCACTCATCAGACTCATACTTTCGCATTCTTCACATACTTGTTGAACGGATCCTGGGTTTTTTCTGGTTTGGATCACGTAGTAATGTGGGTCCACACTGAAACAATCAATTAAACCTGGTCTTGATAAATATCTTAGAGGATAACGCATGTTAGGTCTGTGATAGGTCTGGGATTTGCCCTCATCAGACTCATACTTTCGCACACTTCACATACTCGTTGAACAGATCCTGGGTTATTTTCTGGTTTGGATCACATAGTAATGTGGTACCACACTGAAACAGTCGATTAAACCAGGTTTCGATCACTATTTTTGAGGACAACGCATGTTAGGTCTAGGTTAGGCCTGGGATTTTCACTCATCAGACTCATACCTACGCACACTTCACATTCTCGTTGAACAGATCCTGGGTTTTTTCTGGAGTGGATCACGTAGTAATGAAGTACAACACTGAAACAGTCAATTAAACCTGGTTTCCATCAATATTTTAGAGGACAGCGCATGTTAGGACTAGGTTAGGCCGGGGATTTGCCCTGATCAGGGTCATACTTTCGCAGTTTTAACATACATGTTGACCTGATCGAGGGTTTTTTCTGCTTTGGATCACATAGTAATGTGGTACCACACTGAAACATTCAATTGAACCTGGCCTTGATAAATATTTTGGAGGATAACGCAAGTTAGGTCTGGGATAGGTCTGGGATTTGCCCCCATCAGGCTCATACTTTCGCGTCCTTCACATACTTGTTGAACAGATCCTGGGTTTTTTCTGGTTTTGATCCCGTAGTAGTGTGGTACCACAATAAAACAGTCAATTAAACCTGGTTTCGATCAATATTTTAGAGGATATCGCAAGTTAGGTCTGGGATAGGTCTGGGATTTGCCCTCATCAGACTCATACTTTTGCACACTTGACATACTCGTTGATCAAATCCTGGGTTTTTTTCTGGTTTGGATCACGTAGTAATGTGGTACCACACTGAAACATTCAATGAAACCAGGTCTGGATAAATATTTTAGAGGATAACGCAAGTTAGGTCTGGGATAGGTCTGGGATTAGCCCTCATCAGACTCATACTTTCGCTTTCTTCACATACTCGTTGAACAGATCCTGTGTTATTTTCTGGTTTGGATCACATAGTAATGTGGTACCACACTGAAACAGTCGATTAAACCAGGTTTCGATCAATATTTTTGAGGATAACGCATGTTAGGTCTAGGTTTGGTCTGGGATTTTCACTCATCAGACTCATACTTTCGCATTCTTCACATACTTGTTGAACGGATCCTGGGTTTTTTCTGGATTGGATCACGTAGTAATGTGGTACCACACTGAAACATTCAATGAAACCTGGTCTGGATAAATATTTTAGAGGATATCGCAAGTTAGGTCTGGGGTAGGTCTGGGATTAGCCCTCATCAGACCCATACTTTCGCACACTTCACATACTCGTTGAACAGATCCTGGGTTTTTTTCTGGTTTGGATCACGTAGTAATGTGGTAACACACTGAAACAGTCGATTAAACCTGGTTTCGATCAGTATTATTGAGGATAACGCATGTTAGGTCTAGGTCAGGTCTAGGATTTGCCCTCATCAGGCTCATACTTTCTCATATTTCTCATACTTCATGGCTGGATCCTGGGCTATTTCTGCTTTGGATCACGTAGTAAAGTGGTACCACACTGAGACAGTCCATTAAACCTGGTTTGCATCAATATTTTAGAGGATAACGCATGTTAGGTCTAGGTTAGCCCCGAGATTTTCACTCATCAGACTCACACTTTCGCATTCTTCACATACTTGTTGAACGGATCCTGGGTTCTTTCTGGTTTGGATCACGTAGTAATGTGGTACCACACTGAAACAGTCGATTAAACCTGGTTTCGATCAATATTTTAGAGGATAACGCAAGTTAAGTCTGGGATTGGTCTGGGATTTTCACTCATCAGACTCATACCTACGCACACTTCACATTCTCGTTGAACAGATCCTGGGTTATTTTCTGGTTTGGATCACATAGTAATGTGGTACCACACTGAAACAGTCGATTAAACCTGGTCTTGATAAATATCTTAGAGGATAACGCATGTTAGGTCTGTGATAGGTCTAGGATTTGCCCCCATCAGGCTCATACTTTCGCATATTTGTCATACTTCATGGCTAGATCCTGGGCTATTTCTGGATTGGATCACGTAGTAATGTGGTACTACACTGAAACAGTCAATTAAACCTGGTTTCGCTCAATATTTTAGAAGATAACGCATGTTAGGCCTAGGTTAGGCCTGGGATTTGCCTTATCAGGGTCATACTTTCGCAGTTTTAACATACATGTTGACGTGATCGAGGGTTTTTTCTGCTTTGGATCACGTAGTAAAGTGGTACCACATTGAAACAGTCCATTAAACCTTGTTTGGATCAATATTCTTGAGGATAAAGCATGTTAGGTCTAGGTTAGGCCTGGGATTTTCACTCATCAGACACATACTTTCGCATTCTTCACATACTTGTTGAACGGATCCTGGGTTTTTCTGGTTTCGATCACGTAGTAATGTGGGGCCACACTGAAACAATCAATTAAACCTGGTCTTGATAAATATTTTAGAGGACAACCCATGTTAGGTCTGGGTTAGGTCTAGGATTTGCTCTCATCAGGCTCATACTTTCGCATATTTCTCATACTTCATGGCTAGATCCTGGGATATTTCTGGATTGGATCACGTAGTAATGTGGTACCACACTGAAACAGTCAATTAAACCTGGTTTCGCTCAATATTTTAGAAGATAACGCATGTTAGGTCTAGGTTAGGCCTGGGATTTGCCCTCATCAGGGTCATACTTTCGCAGTTTTAACATGCATGTTGACCTGATCGAGGGTTTTTTCTGCTTTGGATCACGTAGTAAAGTGGTACCACAACTAAAACAGTCAATTAAACCTGGTTTCGATCACTATTTTAGAGGATAACGCAAGTTAGGTCTGGGATAGGTCTGGGATTATCCCTCATCAGACTCATACTTTCGCACACTTCACATACTCGTTGACAAGATCCTGGGTTTTTTTCTGGCTTGGATCACGTAGTAATGTGGTTCCACACTGAAACAGTCGATTAAACTTGGCTTCGATCAATATTTTAGAGGATAACGCAAGTTAGGTCTGGGACAGGTCTGGGATTTGCCCTCATCAGGCTCATACTTTCGCGTTTTTCACATACTTGTTGAACGGATCCTAGGTTTTTTCTGGTTTGGTTCACGTAGTAATGTGGGTCCACACTGAAACAATCAATTAAACCTGGTCTTGATAAATATTTTAGAGGATAACGCATGTTAGGTCCGTGATAGGTCTGGGATTTGCCCTCATCAGACTCACACTTTCGCACACTTCACATACTCGTTGAACAGATCCTGCATTATTTTCTGGTTTGGATCACATAGTAATGTGGTACCACACTGAAACATTCAATTGAACCTGGCCTTGATAAATATTTTGGAGGATAACGCAAGTTAGGTCTGGGATAGGTCTGGGATTTGCTCTCATCAGGCTCATTCTTTCGCATATTTCTCATACTTGATGGCTAGATCCTGAGCTTTTTCTGGATTGCATCACGTAGTAATGTAGTACCACACTGAAACAGTCAATGAAACCTGGTTTCCATCAATATTTTAGAGGACAACGCAAGTTAGGTCTAGGTAAGGCCTGAGATTTTCACTGATCAGACTCATACATTCGCATTCTTCACATACTTGTTGAACGGATCCTGGGTTTTTTCTGGTTTGGATCACGTAGTTATGTGGGTCCACACTGAAACAATCAATTAAACCTGGTCTTGATAAATATTTTAGAGGATAACGCGTGTTAGGTCTGGGATAGGTCTGGGACTTGCCCTCATCAGACTCATACTTTCGCACACTTCACATACTCGTTGAACAGATCCTGGGTTATTTTCTGGTTTGGATCACATAGTAATGTGGTACCACACTGAAACAGTCGATTAAACCAGGTTTCGATCACTATTTTTGAGGACAACGCATGTTAGGTCTAGGTTAGGCCTGGGATTTTCACTCATCAGACTCATACTTTCGCATTCTTCACATACTTGTTGAACGGATCCTGGGTTATTTTCTGGTTTGGATCACATAGTAATGTGGTACCACACGGAAACAGTCGATTAAACCAGGTTTCGATCACTATTTTTGAGGACAACGCATGTTAGGTCTAGGTTAGGCCTGGGATTTTCACTCATCAGACTCATACCTACGCACACTTCACATTCTCGTTGAACAGATCCTGGGTTTTTTCTGGAGTGGATCACGTAGTAATGAAGTACAACACTGAAACAGTCAATTAAACCTGGTTTCCATCAATATTTTAGAGGACAGCGCATGTTAGGACTAGGTTAGGCCGGGGATTTGCCCTGATCAGGGTCATACTTTCGCAGTTTTAACATACATGTTGACCTGATCGAGGGTTTTTTCTGCTTTGGATCACATAGTAATGTGGTACCACACTGAAACATTCAATTGAATCTGGCCTTGATAAATATTTTGGAGGATAACGCAAGTTAGGTCTGGGATAGGTCTGGGATTTGCCCTCATCAGGCTCATACTTTCGCGTTCTTCACATACTTGTTGAACAGATCCTGGGTTTTTTCTGGTTTTGATCCCGTAGTAGTGTGGTACCACAATAAAACAGTCAATTAAACCTGGTTTCGATCAATATTTTAGAGGATATCGCAAGTTAGGTCTGGGATAGGTCTGGGATTTGCCCTCATCAGACTCATACTTTCGCACACTTGACATACTCGTTGATCAAATCCTGGGTTTTTTTCTGGTTCGGATCACGTAGTAATGTGGTACCACACTGAAACATTCAATGAAACCAGGTCTGGATAAATATTTTAGAGGATAACGCAAGTTAGGTCTGGGATAGGTCTGGGATTAGCCCTCATCAGACTCATACTTTCGCTTTCTTCACATACTCGTTGAACAGATCCTGTGTTATTTTCTGGTTTGGATCACATAGTAATGTGGTACCACACTGAAACAGTCGATTAAACCAGGTTTCGATCAATATTTTTGAGGATAACGCATGTTAGGTCTAGGTTTGGTCTGGGATTTTCACTCATCAGACTCATACTTTCGCATTCTTCACATACTTGTTGAACGGATCCTGGGCTTTTTCTGGATTGGATCACGTAGTAATGTGGTACCACACTGAAACATTTAATGAAACCTGGTCTGGATAAATATTTTAGAGGATAACGCAAGTTAGGTCTGGGGTAGGTCTGGGATTAGCCCTCATCAGACTCATACTTTCGCACACTTCACATACTCGTTGAACAGATCCTGGGTTTTTTTCTGGTTTGGATCACGTAGTAATGTGGTAACACACTGAAACAGTCGATTAAACCTGGTTTCGATCAATATTATTGAGGATAACGCATGTTAGGTCTAGGTCAGGTCTAGGATTTGCCCACATCAGGCTCATACTTTCTCATATTTCTCATACTTCATGGCTGGATCCTGGGCTATTTCTGCTTTGGATCACGTAGTAATGTGGGTCCACACTGAAACAGTCCATTAAACCTGGTTTGCATCAATATTTTAGAGGATAACGCATGTTAGGTCTAGGTTAGCCCCGAGATTTTCACTCATCAGACTCACACTTTCGCATTCTTCACATACTTGTTGAACGGATCCTGGGTTTTTTCTGGTTTGGATCACGTAGTAATGTGGTACCTCACTGAAACATTCAATTAAACCTGGTCTTGATAAATATTTTAGAGGATAACGCAAGTTAGGTCTGGGATAGGTCTAGGATTTGCCCTCATCAGGCTCTTACTATCGCATATTTCTCATACTTCGTGGCTAGATCCTGGGCTATTTCTGGATTGGATCACGTAGTAATGTGGTACCACACTAAAACAGTCAATTAAACCTGGTTTCGATCTATATTTTACAGGATCACGCAAGCTCGGTCTGGGATAGGTCTGGGATTAGCCCTCATCAGACTCATACTTTCGCACACTTCACATACTCGTTGACAAGATCCTGGGTTTTTTTCTGGCTTGGATCACGTAGTAATGTGGTTCCACACTGAAACAGTCGATTAAACTTGGCTTCGATCAATATTTTAGAGGATAACGCAAGTTAGGTCTGGGACAGGTCTGGGGTTTGCCCTCATCAGACTCATACTTTCGCGTTTTTCACATACTTGTTGAACGGATCCTAGGTTTTTTCTGGTTTGGTTCACGTAGTAATGTGGGTCCACACTGAAACAATCAATTAAACCTGGTCTTGATAAATATTTTAGAGGATAACGCATGTTAGGTCCGTGATAGGTCTGGGATTTGCCCTCATCAGACTCACACTTTCGCACACTTCACATAGTCGTTGAACAGATCCTGCATTATTTTCTGGTTTGGATCACATAGTAATGTGGTACCACACTGAAACATTCAATTGAACCTGGCCTTGATAAATATTTTGGAGGATAACGCAAGTTAGGTCTGGGATAGGTCTGGGATTTGCTCTCATCAGGCTCATTCTTTCGCATATTTCTCATACTTGATGGCTAGATCCTGAGCTTTTTCTGGATTGCATCACGTAGTAATGTAGTACCACACTGAAACAGTCAATGAAACCTGGTTTCCATCAATATTTTAGAGGACAACGCAAGTTAGGTTTAGGTAAGGCCTGAGATTTTCACTGATCAGACTCATACATTCGCATTCTTCACATACTTGTTGAACGGATCCTGGGTTTTTTCTGGTTTGGATCACGTAGTTATGTGGGTCCACACTGAAACAATCAATTAAACCTGGTGTTGATAAATATTTTAGAGGATAACGCGTGTTAGGTCTGGGATAGGTCTAGGATTTGCCCACATCAGACTCATACTTTCGCACACTTCACATACTCGTTGAACAGATCCTGGGTTATTTTCTGGTTTGGATCACATAGTAATGTGGTACCACACTGAAACAGTCGATTAAACCAGGTTTCGATCAATATTTTTGAGGATAACGCATGTTAGGTCTAGGTTAGGCCTGGGAATTTCACTCATCAGACTCATACTTTCGCATTCTTCACATACTTGTTGAACGGATCCTGGGTTTTTTCTGGTTTGGATCACGTAGTAATGAGGGTCCACACTGAAACAATCAATTAAACCTGGTCTTGATAAATATCTTAGAGGATAACGCATGTTAGGTCTGTGATAGGTCTGGGATTTGCCCTCATCAGACTCATACTTTCGCACACTTCACATACTCGTTGAACAGATCCTGGGTTATTTTCTGGTTTGGATCACATAGTAATGTGGTACCACACTGAAACAGTCGATTAAACCAGGTTTCGATCACTATTTTTGAGGACAACGCATGTTAGGTCTAGGTTAGGCCTGGGATTTTCACTCATCAGACTCATACCTACGCACACTTCACATTCTCGTTGAACAGATCCTGGGTTTTTTCTGGAGTGGATCACGTAGTAATGAAGTACAACACTGAAACAGTCAATTAAACCTGGTTTCCATCAATATTTTAGAGGACAGCGCATGTTAGGACTAGGTTAGGCCGGGGATTTGCCCTGATCAGGGTCATACTTTCGCAGTTTTAACATACATGTTGACCTGATCGAGGGTTTTTTCTGCTTTGGATCACATAGTAATGTGGTACCACACTGAAACATTCAATTGAACCTGGCCTTGATAAATATTTTAGAGGATAACGCGTGTTAGGTCTGGGATAGGTCTGGGATTTGCCCACATCAGACTCATACTTTCGCACACTTCACATACTTGTTGAACAGATCCTGGGTTTTTTCTGGTTTTGATCCCGTAGTAGTGTGGTACCACAATAAAACAGTCAATTAAACCTGGTTTCGATCAATATTTTAGAGGATATCGCAAGTTAGGTCTGGGATAGGTCTGGGATTTGCCCTCATCAGACTCATACTTTTGCACACTTGACATACTCGCTGATCAAATCCTGGGTTTTTTTCTGGTTTGGATCACGTAGTAATGTGGTACCACACTGAAACATTCAATGAAACCAGGTCTGGATAAATATTTTAGAGGATAACGCAAGTTAGGTCTGGGATAGGTCTGGGATTAGCCCTCATCAGACTCATACTTTCGCTTTCTTCACATACTCGTTGAACAGATCCTGTGTTATTTTCTGGTTTGGATCACATAGTAATGTGGTACCACACTGAAACAGTCGATTAAACCAGGTTTCGATCAATATTTTTGAGGATAACGCATGTTAGGTCTAGGTTTGGTCAGGGATTTTCACTCATCAGACTCATACTTTCGCATTCTTCACATACTTGTTGAACGGATCCTGGGTTTTTTCTGGATTGGATCACGTAGTAATGTGGTACCACACTGAAACATTCAATGAAACCTGGTCTGGATAAATATTTTAGAGGATAACGCAAGTTAGGTCTGGGGTAGGTCTGGGATTAGCCCTCATCAGACCCATACTTTCGCACACTTCACATACTCGTTGAACAGATCCTGGGTTTTTTTCTGGTTTGGATCACGTAGTAATGTGGTAACACACTGAAACAGTCGATTAAACCTGGTTTCGATCAGTATTATTGAGGATAACGCATGTTAGGTCTAGGTCAGGTCTAGGATTTGCCCTCATCAGGCTCATACTTTCTCATATTTCTCATACTTCATGGCTGGATCCTGGGCTATTTCTGCTTTGGATCACGTAGTAAAGTGGTACCACACTGAGACAGTCCATTAAACCTGGTTTGCATCAATATTTTAGAGGATAACGCATGTTAGGTCTAGGTTTGCCCCGAGATTTTCACTCATCAGACTCACACTTTCGCATTCTTCACATACTTGTTGAACGGATCCTGGGTTCTTTCTGGTTTGGATCACGTAGTAATGTGGGACCACACTGAAACAATCAATTAAACCTGACCTTGATAAATATTTTAGAGGACAACCCATGTTAGGTCTGGGTTAGGTCTAGGATTTGCTCTCATCAGGCTCATACTTTCGCATATTTCTCATACTTCATGGCTAGATCCTGGGATATTTCTGGATTGGATCACGTAGTAATGTGGTACCACACTGAAACAGTCAATTAAACCTGGTTTCGCTCAATATTTTAGAAGATAACGCATGTTAGGTCTAGGTTAGGCCTGGGATTTGCCCTCATCAGGGTCATACTTTCGCAGTTTTAACATGCATGTTGACCTGATCGAGGGTTTTTTCTGCTTTGGATCACGTAGTAAAGTGGTACCACAACTAAAACAGTCAATTAAACCTGGTTTCGATCACTATTTTAGAGGATAACGCAAGTTAGGTCTGGGATAGGTCTGGGATTATCCCTCATCAGACTCATACTTTCGCACACTTCACATACTCGTTGACAAGATCCTGGGTTTTTTTCTGGCTTGGATCACGTAGTAATGTGGTTCCACACTGAAACAGTCGATTAAACTTGGCTTCGATCAATATTTTAGAGGATAACGCAAGTTAGGTCTGGGACAGGTCTGGGATTTGCCCTCATCAGGCTCATACTTTCGCGTTTTTCACATACTTGTTGAACGGATCCTAGGTTTTTTCTGGTTTGGTTCACGTAGTAATGTGGGTCCACACTGAAACAATCAATTAAACCTGGTCTTGATAAATATTTTAGAGGATAACGCATGTTAGGTCCGTGATAGGTCTGGGATTTGCCCTCATCAGACTCACACTTTCGCACACTTCACATACTCGTTGAACAGATCCTGCATTATTTTCTGGTTTGGATCACATAGTAATGTGGTACCACACTGAAACATTCAATTGAACCTGGCCTTGATAAATATTTTGGAGGATAACGCAAGTTAGGTCTGGGATAGGTCTGGGATTTGCTCTCATCAGGCTCATTCTTTCGCATATTTCTCATACTTGATGGCTAGATCCTGAGCTTTTTCTGGATTGCATCACGTAGTAATGTAGTACCACACTGAAACAGTCAATGAAACCTGGTTTCCATCAATATTTTAGAGGACAACGCAAGTTAGGTCTAGGTAAGGCCTGAGATTTTCACTGATCAGACTCATACATTCGCATTCTTCACATACTTGTTGAACGGATCCTGGGTTTTTTCTGGTTTGGATCACGTAGTTATGTGGGTCCACACTGAAACAATCAATTAAACCTGGTCTTGATAAATATTTTAGAGGATAACGCGTGTTAGGTCTGGGATAGGTCTGGGACTTGCCCTCATCAGACTCATACTTTCGCACACTTCACATACTCGTTGAACAGATCCTGGGTTATTTTCTGGTTTGGATCACATAGTAATGTGGTACCACACTGAAACAGTCGATTAAACCAGGTTTCGATCAATATTTTTGAGGATAACGCATGTTAGGTCTAGGTTAGGCCTGGGATTTTCACTCATCAGACTCATACTTTCGCATTCTTCACATACTTGTTGAACGGATCCTGGGTTTTTTCTGGTTTGGATCACGTAGTAATGTGGGTCAACACTGAAACAATCAATTAAACCTGGTCTTGATAAATATTTTAGAGGATAACGCATGTTAGGTCTGTGATAGGTCTGGGATTTGCCCTCATCAGACTCATACTTTCGCACACTTCACATACTCGTTGAACAGATCCTGGGTTATTTTCTGGTTTGGATCACATAGTAATGTGGTACCACACTGAAACAGTCGATTAAACCAGGTTTCGATCACTATTTTTGAGGACAACGCATGTTAGGTCTAGGTTAGGCCTGGGATTTTCACTCATCAGACTCATACCTACGCACACTTCACATTCTCGTTGAACAGATCCTGGGTTTTTTCTGGAGTGGATCACGTAGTAATGAAGTACAACACTGAAACAGTCAATTAAACCTGGTTTCCATCAATATTTTAGAGGACAGCGCATGTTAGGACTAGGTTAGGCCGGGGATTTGCCCTGATCAGGGTCATACTTTCGCAGTTTTAACATACATGTTGACCTGATCGAGGGTTTTTTCTGCTTTGGATCACATAGTAATGTGGTACCACACTGAAACATTCAATTGAACCTGGCCTTGATAAATATTTTGGAGGATAACGCAAGTTAGGTCTGGGATAGGTCTGGGATTTGCCCTCATCAGGCTCATACTTTCGCGTTCTTCACATACTTGTTGAACAGATCCTGGGTTTTTTCTGGTTTTGATCCCGTAGTAGTGTGGTACCACAATAAAACAGTCAATTAAACCTGGTTTTGATCAATATTTTAGAGGATATCGCAAGTTAGGTCTGGGATAGGTCTGGGATTTGCCCTCATCAGACTCATACTTTCGCACACTTGACATACTCGTTGATCAAATCCTGGGTTTTTTTCTGGTTTGGATCACGTAGTAATGTGGTACCACACTGAAACATTCAATGAAACCTGGTCTGGATAAATATTTTAGAGGATAACGCAAGTTAGGTCTGGGGTAGGTCTGGGATTAGCCCTCATCAGACTCATACTTTCGCACACTTCACATACTCGTTGAACAGATCCTGGGTTTTTTTCTGGTTTGGATCACGTAGTAATGTGGTAACACACTGAAACAGTCGATTAAACCTGGTTTCGATCAATATTATTGAGGATAACGCATGTTAGGTCTAGGTCAGGTCTAGGATTTGCCCACATCAGGCTCATACTTTCTCATATTTCTCATCACTTCATGGCTGGATCCTGGGCTATTTCTGCTTTGGATCACGTAGTAAAGTGGTACCACACTGAAACAGTCCATTAAACCTGGTTTGCATCAATATTTTAGAGGATAACGCATGTTAGGTCTAGGTTAGCCCCGAGATTTTCACTCATCAGACTCACACTTTCGCATTCTTCACATACTTGTTGAACGGATCCTGGGTTCTTTCTGGTTTGGATCACGTAGTAATGTGGGACCACACTGAAACAATCAATTAAACCTGGTCTTGATAAATATTTTAGAGGACAACGTATGTTAGGTCTGGGTTAGGTCTAGGATTTGCCCCCATCAGGCTCATACTTTCGCATATTTCTCATACTTCATGGCTAGATCCTGGGCTATTTCTGGATTGGATCACGTAGTAATGTGGTACTACACTGAAACAGTCAATTAAACCTGGTTTCGCTCAATATTTTAGAAGATAACGCATGTTAGGCCTAGGTTAGGCCTGGGATTTGCCTTATCAGGGTCATACTTTCGCAGTTTTAACATACATGTTGACGTGATCGAGGGTTTTTTCTGCTTTGGATCACGTAGTAAAGTGGTACCACATTGAAACAGTCCATTAAACCTTGTTTGGATCAATATTCTTGAGGATAAAGCATGTTAGGTCTAGGTTAGGCCTGGGATTTTCACTCATCAGACTCACACTTTCGCATTCTTCACATACTTGTTGAACGGATCCTGGGTTCTTTCTGGTTTGGATCACGTAGTAATGTGGGACCACACTGAAACAATCAATTAAACCTGGTCTTGATAAATATTTTAGAGGACAACGTATGTTAGGTCTGGGTTAGGTCTAGGATTTGCCCCCATCAGGCTCATACTTTCGCATATTTCTCATACTTCATGGCTAGATCCTGGGCTATTTCTGGATTGGATCACGTAGTAATGTGGTACTACACTGAAACAGTCAATTAAACCTGGTTTCGCTCAATATTTTAGAAGATAACGCATGTTAGGTCTAGGTTAGGCCTGGGATTTGCCCTCATCAGGGTCATACTTTCGCAGTTTTAACATGCATGTTGACCTGATCGAGGGTTTTTTCTGCTTTGGATCACGTAGTAAAGTGGTACCACAACTAAAACAGTCAATTAAACCAGGTTTCGATCACTATTTTAGAGGATAACGCATGTTAGGTCTGGGATAGGTCTGGGATTATCCCTCATCAGACTCATACTTTCGCACACTTCACATACTCGTTGACAAGATCCTGGGTTTTTTTCTGGTTTGGATCACGTAGTAATGTGGTACCACACTGAAACTGTCGATTAAACCTGGTTTCGAACACTATTTTAGAAGACAATGCAAGTTAGGTCTGGGATAGGTCTGGGATTTGCCCTCATCAGGCTCATACTTTCGCGTTTTTCACATACTTGTTGAACAGATCCTGGTTTTTTTCTGGTTTGGATCACGTAGTAATGTGGTACCACACTGAAACAGTCAGTTAAACCTGGTTTCGCTCAATATTTTAGAAGATAACGCATGTTAGGTCTAGGTTAGGCCTGGGATTTGCCCTCATCAGGGTCATACTTTCGCAGTTTTAACATACATGTTGACCTGATCGAGGGTTTTTTCTGCTTTGGATCACGCAGTAAAGTGGTACCACACTGAAACAGTCCATTAAACCTGGTTTGGATCAATATTTTTGAGGATAACGCATGTCAGGTCTAGGTTAGGCCTGGGATTTTCACTCTTCAGACTCATACTTTCGCATTCTTCACGTACTTGTTGAACGGATCCTGGGTTTTTTCTGGTTTGGATCACGTAGTAATGTGGTACCACACTGAAACATTCAATTAAACCTGGTCTTGATAAATATTTTAGAGGATAACGCATGTTAGGTTTGGGTTAGGTCTTGGATTTGCCCTCATCAGGCTCATACTTTCGCATATCTCTCATACTTCATGGCTAGACCCTGGGCTGATTCTGGATTGTATCACGTAGTAATGTGGTACCACGCTGAAACAGTCAATTAAACCTGATTTCGATCAATATTTTAGAGGATAACGCAAGTTAGGTCTGGGATAGGTCTGGGATTCGCCCTCATCAGGCTCATACTTTCGCATATTTCTCATACTTGATGGCTAGATCCTGGGTTTCTTCCGGTTTGGGTCACGTAGTAGTGTGGTACCACACTGAAACAGTCGATTAAACCTGGTTTCGAACAATATTTTTTAGGATAACGCATGTTAGGTCTAGGTTAGGCCGGGGATTTTCACTCATCAGACTCATACTTTCGCACTCTTCACATACTTGTCGAACGGATGCTGGGTTTTTACTGGTTTGGATCACGTAGTAATGTGGTACCACACTGAAACATTCAATTAAACCTGGTCTTGATAAATATTTTAGAGGATAACGCATGTTAGGTCTGGGATAGGTCTGGGATTTGCATTCATCAGACTCATACTTTCGCACGCCTCACATACTCGTTGAACAGATCCTGGGTTATTTTCTGGTTTGGATCACATAGTAATGTGGTACCACACTGAAACAGTCGATTAAACCAGGTTTCGATCAATATTTTTGAGGATAACGCATGTCAGGTCTAGGTTAGGCCTGGGATTTTCACTCTTCAGACTCATACTTTCGCATTCTTCACATACTTGTTGAACGGATCCTGGGTTTTTTCTGGTTTGGATCACGTAGTAATGTGGGACCACACTGAAACAATCAATTAAACCTGGTCTTGATAAATATTTTAGAGGATAACGCATGTTAGGTCTGGGTTTGGTCTAGGATTTGCCCTCGTCAGGCTCATACTTTCGCATATTTCTCATACTTCATGGCTAGATCCTGGGCTATTTCTGGATTGGATCACGTAGTAATGTGGTACCACACTGAAACAGTCGATTTAACCAGGTTTCTATCAATATTTTTGAGGATAACGCAAGTTAGGTCTGGGATAGGTCTGGGATTTGCCCTCATCAGGCTCATACTTTCGCGTTTTTCACATACTTGTTGAACAGATCCTGGGTTTTTTCCTGTTTGGGTCACGTAGTAGTGTGGTACCACACTGAAACAGTCGATTAAACCTGGTTTCGAACAATATTTTTGAGGATAACGCATGTTAGGTCTAGGTTAGGTCTGGGATTTTCACTCATCAGGCTCATACTTTCGCATTTTTCTCATACTTCATGGCTAGATCCTGGGCTATTTCTGGATTGTATCACGTAGTAATGTGGTACCACACTGAAACAGTCAATTAAACCTGGTTTCGCTCAATATTTTAGAAGATAACGCATGTTAGGCCTAGGTTAGGCCTGGGATTTGCCCTCATCAGGGTCATACTTTCGCAGTTTTAACATGCATGTTGACCTGATCGAGTGTTTTTTCTGCTTTGGATCACGTAGTAAAGTGGTACCACAACTAAAACAGTCAATTAAACCTGGTTTCGATCACTATTTTAGAGGATAACGCAAGTTAGGTCTGGGATAGGTCTGGGATTAGCCCTCATCAGGCTCATACTTTCGCAGTTTTAACATGCATGTTGACCTGATCGAGGGTTTTGTCTGCTTTGGATCACGTAGTAAAGTGGTACCACAACTAAAACAGTCAATTAAACCTGGTTCCGATCAATATTTTAGAGAATAATTCATGTTAGGTCTAGGTTAGGTCTGGGATTAGCCCTCATCAGACTCATACTTTCGCACACTTCACATACTCGTTGACAAGATCCTGGGTTTTTTTCTTGTTTGGATCACGTAGTAATGTGGTACCACACTGAAACAGTCGATTAAACCTGGTTTCGATTAATATTTTAGAGGATAACGCATGTTAGGTCTGGGATAGGTCTGGGATTCGCCCTCATCAGGCTCATACTTTCGCATATTTCTCATACTTGATGGCTAGATCCTGGGCTTTTTCTGGATTGCATCATGTAGTAATGAAGAACAACACTGAAACAGTCAATTAAACCTGGTTTCCATCAATATCTTAGAGGACAACGCAAGTTAGGTCTGGGATAGGTCTGGGATTTGCCCTCATCAGGCTCATACTTTCGCGTTTTTCACATACTTGTTGAACAGATCCTGGGTTTTTTCTGGTTTCGATCACGTAGTAGTGTGGTACCACACTGAAACAGTACATTAAACCTGGTTTCGATCAATATTTTTGAGGATAACGCATGTTAGGTCTAGGTTAGGCCGGGGATTTTCACTCGTCAGACTCATACTTTCGCATTCTTCGCATACTTGTTGAACGGATCCTGGGTTTTGTCTGGTTTGGATCACGTAGTAATGTGGTACCACACTGAAACAGTCGATTAAACCAGGTTTCGATCAATATTTTTGAGGACAACGCAAGTTAGGTCTAGGTTAGGTCTGGGATTTGCCCTCATCAGGCTCATACTTTCGCGTTTTTCACATACTTGTTGAACAGATCCTGGGTTTTTTCTGGTTTGGATCACGTAGTCGTGTGGTACCACACTGAAACAGTACATTAAACCTGGTTTCGATCAATATTTTTGAGGATAACGCATGTTAGGTCTAGGTTAGGCCGGGGATTTTCACTCATCAGACTCATACTTTGGCATTCTTCACATACTTGTTGCACGGATCCTGGGTTTTTTCTGGTTTGGTTCACGTAGTAATGTGATACCACACTGGAACATTCAATTAAACCTGGTCTTGATAAATATTTTAGAGGATAACGCATGTTAGGTTTGGGTTAGGTCTAGGATTTGCCCTCATCAGGCTCATACTTTCGCATATTTCTCATACTTCATGGCTAGATCCTGGGCTGTTTCTGGATTGTATTACGTAGTAATGTGGTACCACGCTGAAACAGTCAATTAAACCTGGTTTCGATCAATAGTTTTGAGGATAACGCGTGTTAGGTCTAGGTTAGCCCAGGGATTTTCACTCATCAGACTCATACTTTCGCATTCTTCACATACTTGTTGAACGGATCCTGGGTTTTTTCTGGTTTGGATCACGTAGTAATGTGGGACCACACTGAAACAATCAATTAAACCTGGTCATGATAAATATTTTAGAGGATAACGCATGTTAGGTCTGGGTTAGGTCTTGGATTTGCCCTCATCAGGCTCTTACTTTCGCATATTTCTCATACTTGATGGCTAGATCCTGGGTTTCTTCCGGTTTGGGTCACGTGGTAGTGAAGTACCACACTGAAACAGTCGATTAAACCTGGTTTCGAACAATATTTTTTAGGATAACGCATGTTAGGTCTAGGTTAGGCCGGGGATTTTCACTCATCAGACTCATACTTTCGCATTCTTCACATACTTGTTGGACAGATACTGGGTTTTTTCTGGTTTGGTTCACGCAGTAATGTGGTACCACACTGAAACATTCAATTAAACCTGGTCTTGATAAATATTTTAGAGGACCACGCAAGTTAGGTCTGGGATAGGTCTAGGATTTGCCCTCATCAGACTCATACCTACGCACACTTCACATACTCGGTGAACAGATCCTGGGTTATTTTCTGGTTTGGATCACATAGTAATGTGGTACCAAACTGAAACAGTCAATTAAACCTGGTTTCCATCAATAGTTTAGAGGACAACGCATGTTAGGTCTAGGTTAGGCCTGGGATTTGCCCACATCAGGGTCATACTTTCGCAGTTTTAACATACATGTTGACCTGATCGAGGGTTTTTTCTGCTTTGGATCACGCAGTAAAGTGGTACCACACTGAAACAGTCCATTAAACCTGGTTTGGATCAATATTTTTGAGGATAACGCATGTTAGGTCTAGGTTAGGCCTGGGATTTTCACTCATCAGGCTCATACTTTCGCATTCTTCACATACTTGTTGGACAGATACTGGGTTTTTTCTGGTTTGGTTCACGCAGTAATGTGGTACCACACTGAAACATTCAATTAAACCTGGTCTTGATAAATATTTTAGAGGATAACGCATGTTAGGTTTGGGTTAGGTCTTGGATTTGCCCTCATCAGGCTCTTACTTTCGCATATCTCTCATACTTCATGGCTAGACCCTGGGCTGTTTCTGGATTGTATCACGAAGTAATGTGGTACCACGCTGAAACAGTCAATTAAACCTGATTTCGATCAATATTTTAGAGGATAACGCAAGTTAGGTCTGGGATAGGTCTGGGATTCGCCCTCATCAGGCTCATACTTTCGCATATTTCTCATACTTGATGGCTAGATCCTGGGTTTCTTCCGGTTTGGGTCACGTGGTAGTGAAGTACCACACTGAAACAGTCGATTAAACCTGGTTTCGAACAATATTTTTTAGGATAACGCATGTTAGGTCTAGGTTAGGCCGGGGATTTTCACTCATCAGACTCATACTTTCGCATTCTTCACATACTTGTTGAACGGATCCTGGGTTTTTACTGGTTTGGATCACGTAGTAATGTGGTACCACACTGAAACATTCAATTAAACCTGGTCTTGATAAATATTTTAGAGGACCACGCAAGTTAGGTCTGGGATAGGTCTGGGATTCGCCCTCATCAGGCTCATACTTTCGCGTTTTTCACATACTTGTTGAACTGATCCTGGGTTTTTTCTGGTTTGGATCACGTAGCAATGTGGTACCACACTGAAACAGTCGATTAAACCTGGTTTCGATCACTATTTTAGAGGGTAACGCAAGTTAGGTCTGGGATAGGTCTGGGATTAGCCCTCATCAGACTCATACTTTCGCATATTTCTCATACTTGATGACTAGATCCTGGGCTTTTTCTGGATTGCATCACGTAGTAATGAAGTACAACACTGAAACAGTCAATTAAACCTGGTTTCCATCAATACTTTAGAGGACAACGCATGTTAGGTCTAGGTTAGGCCTGGGATTTGCTCTCGTCAGGGTCATACTTTCGCAGTTTTAACATACATGTTGACGTGATCGAGGGTTTTTTCTGCTTTGGATCACGTAGTAAAGTGGTACCACATTGAAACAGTCCATTAAACCTTGTTTGGATCAATATTTTTGAGGATAACGCATGTTAGGTCTAGGTTAGGCCTGGGATTTTCACTCATCAGACTCATACTTTCGCATTCTTCACATACTTGTTGAACGGATCCTGGGTTTTTCTGGTTTGGATCACGTAGTAATGTGGGGCCACACTGAAACAATCAATTAAACCTGGTCTTGATAAATATTTTAGAGGACAACCCATGTTAGGTCTGGGTTAGGTCTAGGATTTGCTCTCATCAGGCTCATACTTTCGCATATTTCTCATACTTCATGGCTAGATCCTGGGATATTTCTGGATTGGATCACGTAGTAAAGTGGTACCACAACTAAAACAGTCAATTAAACCTGGTTTCGGTCACTATTTTAGAGGATAACGCAAGTTAGGTCTGGGATTATCCCTCATCAGACTCATACTTTCGCACACTTCACAAACTCGTTGACAAGATCCTGGGTTTTTTTCTGGTTTGGATCACGTAGTAATGTGGTACCACACTGAAACTGTCGATTAAACCTGGTTTCGAACACTATTTTAGAAGACAATGCAAGTTAGGTCTGGGATAGGTCTGGGTTTTGCCCTCATCAGGCTCATACTTTCGCGTTTTTCACATACTTGTTGAACAGATCCTGGTTTTTTTCTGGTTTGGATCATGTAGTAGTGTGGTACCACACTGAAACAGTCAATTAAACCTGGTTTCGATCACTATTTTACAGGATAACGCAAGTTAGGTCTGGGATAGGTCCGGGATTATCCCTCATCAGACTCATACTTTCGCACACTTCACATACTCGTTGACAAGATCCTGGGTTTTTTTCTGGTTTGGATCACGTAGTAATGTGGTACCACACTGAAACTGTCGGTTAAACCTGGTTTCGATCAATATTTTAGAGAATAATTCATGTTAGGTCTAGGTTAGGTCTGGGATTAGCCCTCATCAGACTCATACTTTCGCATTCTTCACATACTTGTTGACCGGATCCTGGGTTTTTTCTGGTTTGGTTCACGTAGTAATGTGGTACCACACTGAAACATTAAATTAAACCTGGTCTTGATAAATATTTTAGAGGATAACGCATGTTAGGTTTGGGTTAGGTCTAGGATTTGCCCTCATCAGGCTCATACTTTCGCATATTTCTCATACTTCATGGCTAGATCCTGGGCTGTTTCTGGATTGTATCGCGTAGTAATGTGGTACCACGCCGAAACAGTCAATTAAAACTGATTTCGATCAATATTTTAGAGGATCACGCAAGTTAGGTCTGGGACAGGTCTGGGATTCGCCCTCATCAGGTTCATACTTTCGCGTTTTTCACATACTTGTTGAACTGATCCTGGGTTTTTTCTGGTTTGGATCACGTAGCAATGTGGTACCACACTGAAACAGTCGATTAAACCTGGTTTCGATCACTATTTTAGAGGATAACGCAAGTTAGGTCTGGGATAGGTCTGGGATTAGCCCTCATCAGACTCATACTTTCGCATATTTCTCATACTTGATGGCTAGATCCTGGGCTTTTTCTGGATTGCATCACGTAGTAATGAAGTACAACACTGAAACAGTCAATTAAACCTGGTTTCCATCAATATTTTAGAGGACAACGCATGTTAGGTCTAGGTTAGGCCTGGGATTTGCCCTCATCAGGGTCATACTTTCGCAGTTTTAACATACATGTTGACGTGATCGAGGGTTTTTTCTGCTTTGGATCACGTAGTAAAGTGGTACCACAACTAAAACAGTCAATTAAACCTGGTTTCGATCAATATTTTAGAGAATAATTCATGTTAGGTCTAGGTTAGGTCTGGGATTAGCCCTCATCAGACTCATACTTTCGCATTCTTCACATACTTGTTGAACGGATCCTGGGTTTTTACTGGTTTGGATCACGTAGTAATGTGGGGCCACACTGAAACAATCAATTATACCTGGTCTTGATAAATATTTTAGAGGACAACCCATGTTAGGTCTGGGTTAGGTCTAGGATTTGCTCTCATCAGGCTCATACTTTCGCATATTTCTCATACTTCATGAATAGATCCTGGGATATTTCTGGATTGGATCACGTAGTAAAGTGGTACCCCAACTAAAACAGTCAATTAAGCCTGGTTTCGATCACTATTTTAGAGGATAACGCAAGTTAGGTCTGGGATAGGTCTGGGATTATCCCTCATCAGACTCATACTTTCGCACACTTCACATACTCGTTGACAAGATCCTGGGTTTGTTTCTGGTTTGGATCACGTAGTAATGTGGTACAACACTGAAACTGTCGATTAAACCTGGTTTCGAACACTATTTTAGAAGACAATGCAAGTTAGGTCTGGGATAGGTCTGGGTTTTGCCCTCATCAGGCTCATACCTACGCACACTTCACATACTCGGTGAACAGATCCTGGGTTATTTTCTGGTTTGGATCACATAGTAATGTGGTACCAAACTGAAACAGTCAATTAAACCTGGTTTCCATCAATAGTTTAGAGGACAACGCATGTTAGGTCTAGGTTAGGCCTGGGATTATCCCTCATGAGACTCATACTTTCGCACACTTCACATACTCGTTGACAAGATCCTGGGTTTTTTTCTGGTTTGGATCACGTAGTAATGTGGTACCACACTGAAACTGTCGGTTAAACCTGGTTTCGATCAATATTTTAGTGGATAACGCAAGTTAGGTCTGGGATAGGTCTGGGATTTGCCCTCATCAGACTCATACCTACGCACACTTCACATACTCGGTGAACAGATCCTGGGTTATTTTCTGGTTTGGATCACATAGTAATGTGGTACCAAACTGAAACAGTCAATTAAACCTGGTTTCCATCAATAGTTTAGAGGACAACGCATGTTAGGTCTAGGTTAGGCCTGGGATGTGCCCACATCAGGGTCATACTTTCGCAGTTTTAACATACATGTTGACCTGATCGATGGTTTTTTCTGCTTTGGATCACGCAGTAAAGTGGTACCACACTGAAACAGTCCATTAAACCTGGTTTGGATCAATATTTTAGAGGATAACGCATGTTAGGTCTAGGTTAGGCCTGGGATTTTCACTCATCAGGCTCATACTTTCGCATTCTTCACATACTTGTTGGACAGATACTGGGTTTTTTCTGGTTTGGTTCACGCAGTAATGTGGTACCACACTGAAACATTCAATTAAACCTGGTCTTGATAAATATTTTAGAGGATAACGCATGTTAGGTTTGGGTTAGGTCTTGGATTTGCCCTCATCAGTCTCATACTTTCGCATATCTCTCATACTTCATGGCTAGACCCTGGGCTGTTTCTGGATTGTACCACGTAGTAATGTGGTACCACGCTGAAACAGTCAATTAAACCTGATTTCGATCAATATTTTAGAGGATAACGCAAGTTAGGTCTGGGATAGGTCTGGGATTCGCCCTCATCAGGCTCATACTTTCGCATATTTCTCATACTTGATGCCTAGATCCTGGGTTTCTTCCGGTTTGGGTCACGTGGTAGTGTGGTACCACACTGAAACAGTCGATTAAACCTGGTTTCGAACAATATTTTTTAGGATAACGCATGTTAGGTCTAGGTTAGGCCGGGGATTTTCACTCATCAGACTCATACTTTCGCATTCTTCACATACTTGTTGAACGGATCCTGGGTTCTTACTGGTTTGGATCACGTAGTAATGTGGTACCACACTGAAACATTCAATTAAACCTGGTCTTGATAAATATTTTAGAGGATAACGCATGTTAGGTCTGGGATAGGTCTGGGATTTGCATTCATCAGACTCATACTTTCGCACGCCTCACATACTCGTTGAACAGATCCTGGGTTATTTTCTGGTTTGGATCACATAGTAATGTGGTACTACACTGAAACAGTCGCTAAACCAGGTTTCGATCAATATTTTTGAGGATAACGCATGTCAGGCCTAGGTTAGGCCTGGGATTTTGACTCTTCAGACTCATACTTTCGCACTCTTCACATACTTGTTGAACGGATCCTGGGTTTTTTCTGGTTTGGATCACGTAGTAATGTGGGACCACACTGAAACAATCAATTAAACCTGGTTTCCATCAATAGTTTAGAGGAAAACGCATGTTAGGTCTAGGTTAGGCCTGGGATTTGCCCTCATCAGGGTCATACTTCCGCGTTTTTGACATACTTGTTGAACTGGTCCTCGGTTTTTTCTGGTTTGGATCACGTAGCAATGTGGTACCACACTGAAGCAGTCGATTAAACCTGGTTTCGATCAATATTTTAGAGGATAACGCAAGTTTGGTCTGGGATAGGTCTGGGATTTGCCCTCATCAGGCTCATACTTTCGCGTTTTTGACATACTTGTTGAACTGGTCCTCGGTTTTTTCTGGTTTGGATCACGTAGCAATGTGGTACCACACTGAAACAGTCGATTAAACCTGGTTTCGATCAATATTTTAGAGGATAACGCAAGTTTGGTCTGGGATAGGTCTGGGATTTGCCCTCATCAGGGTCATACTTCCGCAGTTTTAACATACATGTTGACCTGATCGAGGGTTTTTTCTGCTTTGTATCACGTAGTAAAGTGGTTCCACACTGAAACAGTCCATTAAACCTGGTTTGGATCAATATTTTAGAAGATAACGCATGTTAGGTCTAGGTTTGCCCTGGGATTTTCACTCATCAGACTCATACTTTCGCATTCTTCACATACTTGTTGACCGGATCCTGGGTTTTCTCTGGTTTGGTTCACGTAGTAATGTGGTACCACACTGAAACATTCAACTAAACCTGGTCTTGATAAATATTTTAGAGGATAACGCATGTTAGGTTTGGGTTAGGTCTAGGATTTGCCCTCATCAGGCTCATACTTTCGCATATTTCTCATACTTCATGGCTAGATCCTGGGCTGTTTCTGGATTGTATCACGTAGTAATGTGGTACCACGCTGAAACAGTCAATTAAACCTGATTTCGATCAATATTTTAGAGGATAACGCAAGTTAGGTCTGGGATAGGTCTGGGATTCGCCCTCATCAGGCTCATACTTTCGCATATTTCTCATACTTGATGGCTAGATCCTGGGTTTCTTCCGGTTTGGGTCACGTGGTAGTGTGGTACCACACTGAAACAGTCGATTAAACCTGGTTTCGAACAATATTTTTTAGGATAACACATGTTAGGTCTAGGTTAGGCCGGGGATTTTCACTCATCAGACTCATACTTTCGCATTCTTCACATACTTGTTGAACGGATCCTGGGTTTTTACTGGTTTGGATCACGTAGTAATGTGGTACCACACTGAAGCAGTCGATTAAGCCTGGTTTCGATCAATATTTTAGAGGATAACGCAAGTTTGGTCTGGGATAGGTCTGGGATTTGCCCTCATCAGGCTCATACTTTCGCATTCTTCACATACTTGTTGAACGGATCCTGGGTTTTTTCTGGTTTGGATCACGTTGTAATGTGGAACCACACCGAAACAATCAATTAAACCTGGTCATGATCAATATTTTAGAGAATAATTCATGTTATGTCTAGGTTAGGTCTGGGATTTGCTCTCATCAGGCTCATTCTTTCGCATATTTCTCATACTTGATGGCTAGATCCTGGGCTTTTTCTGGATTGCATCACGTAGTAATGAAGTACAACACTGAAACAGTCAATTAAACCTGGTTTCCATCAATATTTTAGAGGACAACGCATGTTAGGTCTAGGTTAGGCCTGGGATTTGCCCTCATCAGGGTCATACTTCCGCAGTTTTAACATACATGTTGACCTGATCGAGGGTTTTTTCTGCTTTGTATCACGTAGCAATGTGGTACCACACCGAAGCAGTCGATTAAACCTGGTTTCGATCAATGTTTTAGAGGATAACGCAAGTTTGGTCTGGGATAGGTCTGGGATTTGCCCTCATCAGGCTCATACTTTCGCATTCTTCACATACTTGTTGAACGGATCCTGGGTTTTTTCTGGTTTGGATCACGTAGTAATGTGGGACCACACTGAAACAATCAATTAAACCTGGTCATGATCAATATTTTAGAGAATAATTCATGTTATGTCTAGGTTAGGTCTGGGATTTGCTCTCATCAGGCTCATTCTTTCGCATATTTCTCATACTTGATGGCTAGATCCTGGGCTTTTTCTGGATTGCATCACGTAGTAATGAAGTACAACACTGAAACAGTCAATTAAACCAGGTTTCCATCAATATTTTAGAGGACAACGCATGTTAGGTCTAGGTTAGGCCTGGGATTTGCCCTCATCAGGGTCATACTTCCGCAGTTTTAACATACATGTTGACCTGATCGAGGGTTTTTTCTGCTTTGTATCACGTAGTAAAGTGTTTCCACACTGAAACAGTCCATTAAACCTGGTTTGGATCAATATTTTAGAAGATAACGCATGTTAGGTCTAGGTTTGCCCTGGGATTTTCACTCATCAGACTCATACTTTCGCATTCTTCACATAGTTGTTGACCGGATCCTGGGTTTTCTCTGGTTTGGTTCACGTAGTAATGTGGTACCACACTGAAACATTCAACTAAACCTGGTCTTGATAAATATTTTAGAGGATAACGCATGTTAGGTTTGGGTTAGGTCTAGGATTTGCCCTCATCAGGCTCATACTTTCGCATATTTCTGATACTTCATGGCTAGATCCTGGGCTGTTTCTGGATTGTATCACGTAGTAATGTGGTACCACGCCGAAACAGTCAATTAAAACTAGTTTCGATCAATATTTTAGAGGATAACACAAGTTAGGTCTGGGATAGGTCTGGGATTCGCCCTCATCAGGCTCATACTTTCGCGTTTTTCACATTGTTTAAATATGTTAAAAAACTATTTAAAATCGCGTTAGTCTGAAAACATTAAATTCTCGGCTGCGATTCCCGTATCCGTTTGTGTACGTGACACTGCGGAAGGTTAAGCGTTCGTCAGGTTCGTTGAACGTTCGGACGATTTAAAACCGCAGCCGTTTACGTGTTTTTGTACGCCGACCTCACGCGAAGATTCGCTTCGCACCGGTTTAAACGGTATCGTGACGTCAGCGTCGAGAGAGAGAACCGTATAATATATTGAAAAGAGATCGACAGCTGAATTCGGCAGCGCCGCATCGCGACGACAAGGCGCGACCGAGTCTTCGTCTGTCGATCCGCGACAATATTCGTAATTATTCACGAGCCGACTGCCAACGGGAGCGGATCCCAGAAGATCTCGCTCCTCAAGTACGGACTCGCACATAATATTCGGACTTGTATAAAAAAGAATTCTCTCCGTTGCTGCGGTTAGAGTTTCCCAGAACAATCTACCTGCGACAAAAGGGAGGTCGTAATACACGCAACGCGTGGCGCGACCGCCTTCGCTAGGAAGGATTGTACGTTGCAGTCGTTGCCGCGACCGCGACGTAAGGGACTCAGGGTGCACCCACCCAGAATCCCTTTAAAGCTATACGGCTTTGGAGCCTCCCAAAGGTCATACCGTTGAATCGGTACCGCCTCGTGGAGTGCTCTTCGTGCAAAGGTCGCCAAAAAACCCTCTCCAAAAACCCGTCGGTGTACGAGTCGACCGTACACCCTACGGAGGAGTTCGGGTTCAAGGTCGCCTCACCTTCCGTCACGCCGCCTACCAAATACGGTCCCCGTGCAACACGGTCGCCGGGTAGGCTTTATAGTGCGGTTGGACCCGCGAGGGATTTTTTGCAAAGGACACTTTACTGTCACGGTCCCCGGTAGAAACGGTCGCCGTGCAGTAATTTTACAGTGTCGCAGGAAATCACCTCGCACGACGTTCCTACGTCACCCGCACGGAGAGCGTGCTCACGGGATCCACCCATTTGGAGCTTTACGACCTCCATTTGGTGACCCGTCCGTGGCTAAGTCGCCCCCGACAGATACGAGTGAATTCTCTTCTGTTCAGGGCAAACGTATCGCTGATAGTTTCAATAAATAATTATCAGCGTACAAGTACAAATTTACAGTCCACTGATTCACGTTGAACGACAGCCGATTCCCCCCTCCCAGCGCACAGCTAGCCGCTAGGAGAGCGAGGCGAACAGCTGACGAGCGTGTTTACGATACGTGTACGCACGTATTTAATCTGAACAAACCTTTGTTACAGCAACCAAGGTTCATCCCAACCGGGGCAACGCCGGTGAATCTCCACCCCCGGCTGGATTATAAAATAATTCTCGTTTTTTTGTAATTTATATTTTTTTTATTTTTTTCATTTTTTTTTGTTAAAATTAAATAAAAGGCTTGTCGCAAAGCAACAAGCGAAAATTACAAAATAAAAAACTTATCAATCACTCTCCCTAGTATTTCCCTCGTCCGGACCCCGGTTAGAACCCTTAGTTTCTAACAAACGGTCCTTCGAGCCGGATTGAGGTTGAAAGAACAGGAAAGAGTTGCAGTACGTTCACGTAAGTCGCTGCTTACGGAACCACTTAATTTCGAGTAGATTGTAAAATCCTCGAATTAGAGATCACCATGTCTGTCGCCAAGGATGAAGGTCGAAGCGAGTTCGAAGGCGATCTCGACGACCTGATCACCCGGTTCGACATGATGTCAAGGTCGATCTCTTACTTAAAGAAACGTGGCCGAGCTCAGTTCACTGAGGAGCTCCTCAGGACAAAGCTCGCCACCGTATCCGAACAATACAAGGAAGCTATTGAGCAGTACTTGTCGATTCGGAGAAAATATGCCCCTGCGAAACGCAACACGTGCGACTTCCTCGCAAAAGGTGGCGTAGAGAATAAGGAGACGGAATATATGGAATTCCAGGCGTACGTTACCACGGAGCTGACCAGACTGGCCGCTGAATCAAAAGCGGCACCCACGTCGGTCAGCCCCCATGACGTCGCTATCGAACTTCCAAAACAACGGCTCCCCAAGTTCGGAGGTGACCCACGTAAATGGAGACATTTCGCGGATCTGTTCACCTCCGGCATAATAAATAATCCGAGGCTTGCAGATGTGCATCGATTGCAATATCTGAACGCCTGTCTGGAGGATAAAGCGTTGGCAGCGATCGCGCACCTCGAAGTTACCGATGAGAATTTCGAAGTGGCGTGGAAAACCCTGAAAGAACAATTCGGGTTACCACGTATCGTGACCGCCAAATTGCTTAATCAACTGACCAAACTGAAAACGATTAAAAGAGATGATCTCGATAGCCTAAATCAGGTCGTCGTCGTTTTCAAACAGGCCCTTGCGGCATTCGAAAAACGGGCACGATTTTACAGCAGCGAAACTGGCTGCTTGCCCATACTATTCGAAGCCATTTAGAAGGGCCTCTGAAAGCTGAGTGGGAACGGTCGCAACGTCTCACCCCGGACTATCCCTCGCATGTCGAGCTGATAGAGTTCCTGGAGGGGCATGCAAGGGCTCTAACTATGTTAGATGAAGGTCCGAGCAAGCCTACGACCGAACACCCACCGAAACATAAAGTACGGAGTCACAACTCCGTTCTAGAAAGTCCAGCTGAGAAAACTGTGACCTGCGGATTTTGCGGCCTTGAGCACAGAATGACCAAATGTGGTGCATTCAGAAACTTGACGCCGAACCGCCGCTATCAGTTTATAAAAGATAGCCAGCGGTGCATTCTCTGCTTGTCACCTCAGCATGGAAACGCGCGTTGTCCATCCGAGGAGGGGTGCCCGAAGTGCAAGGGCAGACATCATGCTCTGCTGCATTTTGAGACCTTTCGTAGCGAAACCGAAAGTCGTAAACCTGCGACAACGGTTTCGTCGGACAAACGCCCGAAAAAGCGGTATACGGCTCCATCGAGCCGGCCGCAACCTGCCGAACGAGCAGCTCGTACCACGACGTCACAGGCAACGACGTCACAGCCCGGTACGTCACATTGTATCGCGCTCGGTGCAGACGTACCGAAGGCTGTGCTGTTAGCCACGGCGAGCGTGCGTGTGTACGGAGAGAACGGTGCGTCGCGAATCGCGCGCGCACTGATCGATCAGGGTTCCGAGTCGTCTTTCATCTCCGCGAATTTGACAAATGACCTCAAATTCTCGCGGAGGAAATCCCCAGCCACAGTGACGGGCTTGGGGGGCGGCCGAACCCAACAAATTAAATACAGCGTGCAGATGCATTTGGGAACGGTACAAGATACCGCGCCGTTAGTCGAGACGAGAGCGTACATCGTACACAAAATTACGAGCTACGCCTCGCCCTTGGCCGGTGCACTCAAATGCGACGCGCTGCGGGATCTGCCGCTTGCAGATCCAAATCCAGCTTCCGGTCAACCGATTGAAGTGTTGACCGGTGCGGACCTGTACGCGCAAATTATTCGACCGGGTTTCCGTCGAATAAGCAGTACAGGTCCAATCGCCCAAGAAACTGCATTTGGCTGGATTCTTTCCGGCCCAATAAATGCTAAGGGCAGTAAAAACAAAACTTTGCGGACGTTGCACTGTAACGTCCTCGAATCGCTGGACACGGCGATTCGCAAGTTTTGGGAAGTCGAAGAACTCCCTTCGACCTCGGTACACACCAAGGCGGAGGAGGAGTGTGAAATGCACTTCCAAAAAACCGTCGCTCGAGATGCGACAGGACGGTTTGTCGTCCGATTGCCTTTTTCTTACCCGAGACCGGACGAAGCGTTAGGAAACTCCTATCGAATCGCTCTCTCCGCCCTTGGGAGGTTGAGGAAAAAATTGGACACCGACCAGACCCTCGTAAGAGAATATACGACGTTTCTCGAGGAATATGAGGAGCTGGGTCATATGACTCGCATAGAGCCTATTGACGAGACCAGACTCTATATTCCGCATCGAGCGGTCATACGCACCGAGAGTGCAACGACTAAATTAAGAGTCGTATTTAACGCGACAAGCCGAACTACCGGCGGTCGTTCATTAAATGACATCCTACACGTAGGTCCAAAATTGCAGAACGACATCACGTCAGTCTTGACCCGATGGCGTCTGTATGAATACGTGTTGGTGGCTGACATTGAGAAAATGTTCCGACAGATTCTCGTCGCCCCGCAGGATCGTCGTTTTCAATGCATCCTATGGCGCACACCCGAAAACGAACAGCTCAATGCGTTCGAATTAAATACCGTAACGTACGGTACGGCGTGTGCACCATACCTGTCGATGCGAACCCTCCTTGAGTTAAAAAATCAGGACGGGCACAGGTACCCCCTTGCCGCCCCGATTCTCGAGCAGGACATTTATGTAGACGACGTTTTTATGGGAGCACCCGATACGTCTTTGTTGGAGAAAATTCGCAACCAAGTTTGCGAGCTCCTACAAAGAGGTGGGTTTAAGCTGCGAAAATGGGCAGGAAATTCGCCATTGTTATTGCGAAATATCCCCCAAAGCGCTCACTCCCACGCCGTCGACCTTACCTTGTTCGATGACAGCGAATTAAAGGTATTAGGTTTACGCTGGATACCGTCCGGCGATTATTTTTATTTCAATCTGCAACGGTTTCAGCCGTCTGCCTTGCCGATGACAAAACGGAATTTGTTTTCGGAGATTGCTAAGTTGTTCGATCTGCTCGGCTGGTTATCACCAGTCGTGATTCGCGCAAAGATTCTGATGCAATCCCAATGGCTGGAAAAAATCCAGTGGGATGATCAAATCTCAGCGAATACGCTCAATACGTGGAATACGTTTTGCGTGGATTGGAGCAGCTTAAATAAGCTAAAAATCCCCAGATGGATTAATTATGGAGCCGACACAATTTCCGTGGAAATTCATGGATTTTGTGACGCTTCGCTCGCAGCCTACTTAGCGGTCACTTACTTACGAGTGACCACAATGAGCAATGTCACCTCCTCGACATTGATAATGGCAAAAACGCGAGTGGCTCCAATTAAAACGCAGTCAATTCCTGTACTGGAATTGAACGGCGCCGTGCTGCTCGCCGAGCTTATTGTGCACGTGGAGAAGTCACTTTCATTGAAGGTCGACAGAATAATCTGCTGGACAGATTCCACGATCGCATTGGCATGGTTGAGAAAGCACGCCTCCACATGGAAGGTTTTAATCGCCAACCGTGTGTCAAAGGTCCAAACGTTACTTCCGAATGCTGAATGGAGGCACGTTCCCACCCGCTTCAATCCCGCGGATCTGAATTCGCGCGGAGTGGAAGCTGCGGAACTCCTTCAATCTAAGCTGTGGATTTCAGGACCAAGTTGGCTAACGGAATCGAAAGATTGTTGGCCGAAAACGCCTTCGTCCATCGAGACCGAAGAAGGGAAGCGCAAAGTGCACGCCCACGTAGCAATTCCGGAGAAAGAATGGGAATTTGTATTTCGATTCTCGACCTGGAATAAGCTACTTCGCGTAACCGCATACTGTCTCCGACTGAGGGGACCGATGCAAGGTGAGCGAAGGTCGTATGATGCGAAGATCGTTGACGCGTCTGAGATGCAGCTCGCAAGCGAGAGAATTGTCCGCTACATCCAGCGCACGCATTTTGCAAAGGAGTACCGGTGTTTGAAAAACCACCGAAAAATCCCAGCAAAATCAACATTAAAAAGTCTGAACCCTTTTCTCGATGACAAAGATGTCTTGAGAGTCGGAGGCAGACTGGAAAATACAACACTGTCATGGGAAACCAAGCACCCCATAATTTTGCCGAAACATCACGTTTCTACGATGATAATTCGGCAGTGCCACATTGACACGTTGCACGGGGGATTGCAGTTGACCATGTACACAGTAAGACAAAGATTTTGGATTCTCGGCTGTCGAAATGCAGCGCGAACGGTAATCCATGGATGCATGCGATGCGTTAGATGGAGGGTAAAAACCTCCACGTAAATCATGCAGGATTTAATACCTGAGCGTTGCCGCGAGGCGAGAGCATTTTCGAACTGCGGAGTGGATTATGCGGGACCTTTTCTTGTCCGCGACTCCGCCGGTCGAGGAAAAACCGCCCACAAAGCGTACATAGCAGTTTTTGTCTGTTACGCGACACGGGCCATCCACATCGAACTCGTCCACGATTATACGACGAGTGCCTTTTTGGCAGCATTAGATCGATTCATTGCACGAAGGGGAGTTCCGTCCTGCATTTTCAGTGACAATGGAACGAACTTTGTCGGGGCAGATCGAGAATTACGCGAAAATTTCGAAGCAGTGTACAACACGCAAGAAATGCGTAATAAATGCAGTCAAAAAGGAATTAGATGGAAATTTAACCCACCGAGTGCACCGCACTTCGGTGGCATGCAAGAGGCCGGTGTGAAATCGGTGAAATTTCACCTGAAGCGGACTCTGGGCGAATTCACTCCCACAAGCGAAGAGTTACAAACATTGCTTTGTTAAATCGAAGCGAGTTTAAACTCGCGACCGATTGCCGCTTTGAGTGATAGCCCGGACGATTACGCGCCGCTCACACCGGGGCATTTCTTAGTCGGAAGTCCGCTGAACGCGCTTCCGACACAATCAGTGGAAACTGAAAAACTCTCCCGTTTGACACGATGGAGGGCGATTCAAAAATTCCACGAACAAATCTGGAGGCATTGGACACGTGATTATCTCACGCACCTCCAGAATCGTTATAAGTGGCGTACAGCCCAAAAAACATTAAAACTAAACGACTTAGTTTTAGTGCAAAATCCTCTCCTCCCCCCGAATCAATGGGAAATGGGACGAGTAGAGGAGGTATTCACCGGCAGGGATGGAAATGCACGTGTTGTTAAAATACACACGGAAAAATCCATTTTTACGCGACCTATTACGCGGTTGTGTAAGCTGCCTGTGGAAGAAACCGAGTCGGCAACGGTTAGCGACGCCGACGAGGTCACATAAAAACCATAACATCCAACGGCCGAAAGTGATCGAAAGGTGAGAAACGACCGTTTCTAGAAATAAACGGTGTTGATTCTCACCTGACCGTTGTCACTGAAAGTTCAAACGGATTAGTGGGGGTTACGAATCCACCAATCTGAGTTGGATTATTGGTAGGGCGTAACGAATAATCCGAGCGCCCCCGAATCGTAACGGAATTCGCGGAATCGAAAACCGCTCAGTTCCTAAACGACAGCATCATGAGTGACACCGCGTCCAACATATCTTGCGAGAGTAGTGCGGTATCCTTTTCCGGGGACCCGGAAATCGATGAGCGATTCGGGCGCATTTTGCAGCTCGGGGAAAGGCCCATATCCCCGAGAGGCAATAAAGAGGAGCCTACCACCGTACAGGCGCCAGGAGAACCGGAGGTGACCCTCAATTTCGGGGTCGACTCATTCAGGATTCCGGCCAGGGTTATAACGACAACCCGAAAATACCACTACCGGGCCCCCGGAGGCCAATACGTCCTCCGATGGGACAAGGACGGACACATGCGGTCCTGTGCGTGGCGGGCCGACAAACCGGAGGAATCGACCCCGCCGCCACCACCAGCAGTGCCAGGGTCGACTTTGGCTGCCCCCACCGACCGAGCTCCGCAACAAAAGCGGAAACGGAGGAAACAGGCGAAACTCGCCCCGGCCACCCCTGGACCGTCCACCAGCGGCCTGCAGCCGCAGACCCCAGCGGCCCCGGCAAAGAAAAAAAGAAGGACCTGGCAGCCGGCGTTCGGTCAGATCGCCATGGCTTTCGCCATGGCGGACCAGATGCTGACCACGTCCATGAGATTCCTTCAACAGGCTGCAGCTGGTCAATAGTAAGTACTTTTGATTTTTTACAATTAAAAGTGCGCGAGTTCTCTCTCTCCGCGTAAAAAAGTGACCGTACGGGACTACCGCGTTCTCCGGGTATTGCACAATTCGTGCAAGGGGGGGGCGGTATGTTTAAATATGTTAAAAAACTATTTAAAATCGCGTTAGTCTGAAAACATTAAATTCTCGGCTGCGATTCCCGTATCCGTTTGTGTACGTGACACTGCGGAAGGTTAAGCGTTCGTCAGGTTCGTTGAACGTTCGGACGATTTAAAACCGCAGCCGTTTACGTGTTTTTGTACGCCGACCTCACGCGAAGATTCGCTTCGCACCGGTTTAAACGGTATCGTGACGTCAGCGTCGAGAGAGAGAACCGTATAATATATTGAAAAGAGATCGACAGCTGAATTCGGCAGCGCCGCATCGCGACGACAAGGCGCGACCGAGTCTTCGTCTGTCGATCCGCGACAATATTCGTAATTATTCACGAGCCGACTGCCAACGGGAGCGGATCCCAGAAGATCTCGCTCCTCAAGTACGGACTCGCACATAATATTCGGACTTGTATAAAAAAGAATTCTCTCCGATGCTGCGGTTAGAGTTTCCCAGAACAATCTACCTGCGACAAAAGGGAGGTCGTAATACACGCAACGCGTGGCGCGACCGCCTTCGCTAGGAAGGATTGTACGTTGCAGTCGTTGCCGCGACCGCGACGTAAGGGACTCAGGGTGCACCCACCCAGAATCCCTTTAAAGCTATACGGCTTTGGAGCCTCCCAAAGGTCATACCGTTGAATCGGTACCGCCTCGTGGAGTGCTCTTCGTGCAAAGGTCGCCAAAAAACCCTCTCCAAAAACCCGTCGGTGTACGAGTCGACCGTACACCCTACGGAGGAGTTCGGGTTCAAGGTCGCCTCACCTTCCGTCACGCCGCCTACCAAATACGGTCCCCGTGCAACACGGTCGCCGGGTAGGCTTTATAGTGCGGTTGGACCCGCGAGGGATTTTTTGCAAAGGACACTTTACTGTCACGGTCCCCGGTAGAAACGGTCGCCGTGCAGTAATTTTACAGTGTCGCAGGAAATCACCTCGCACGACGTTCCTACGTCACCCGCACGGAGAGCGTGCTCACGGGATCCACCCATTTGGAGCTTTACGACCTCCATTTGGTGACCCGTCCGTGGCTAAGTCGCCCCCGACAGATACGAGTGAATTCTCTTCTGTTCAGGGCAAACGTATCGCTGATAGTTTCAATAAATAATTATCAGCGTACAAGTACAAATTTACAGTCCACTGATTCACGTTGAACGACAGCCGATTCCCCCCTCCCAGCGCACAGCTAGCCGCTAGGAGAGCGAGGCGAACAGCTGACGAGCGTGTTTACGATACGTGTACGCACGTATTTAATCTGAACAAACCTTTGTTACAGCAACCAAGGTCCATCCCAACCGGGGCAACGCCGGTGAATCTCCACCCCCGGCTGGATTATAAAATAATTCTCGTTTTTTTGTAATTTATATTTTTTTTATTTTTTTCATTTTTTTTTGTTAAAATTAAATAAAAGGCTTGTCGCAAAGCGCCAAGCGAAAATTACAAAATAAAAAACTTATCAATCACTCTCCCTAGTATTTCCCTCGTCCGGACCCCGGTTAGAACCCTTAGTTTCTAACACACATACTTGTTGAACTGATCCTGGATTTTTTCTGGTTTGGATCACGTAGTAAAGTGGTACCACACTAAAACAGTCGATTAAACCTGGTTCCGATCAATATTTTAGAGGATAACGCATGTTAGGTCTAGGTTAGCCCTGGGATTTTCACTCATCAGACTCATACTTTCGCATCCTTCACATACCTGTTGAACGGATCCTGGGTTTTTTCTGGTTTGGATCACGTAGTAATGTGGTACCAAACTGAAACGGTCAATTAAACCTGGTTTCGATCAATATTTTAGAGGATAACGCAAGTTAGGTCTGGGATAGGTCTGGGATTTGCTCTCATCAGGCTCATTCTTTCGCATATTTCTCATACTTGATGGCTAGATCCTGGGCTTTTTCTGGATTGCATCACGTAGTAATGAAGTACAACACTGAAACAGTCAATTAAACCTGGT
Source organism: Colletes latitarsis (assembly GCF_051014445.1). Lineage (NCBI taxonomy): Eukaryota > Metazoa > Arthropoda > Insecta > Hymenoptera > Colletidae > Colletes > Colletes latitarsis. Next base: position 7,186,209 of record NW_027488366.1, on the reverse strand, counting down.
TTCCATCAATATCTTAGAGGACAACGCAAGTTAGGTCTGGGATATGTCTGGGATTTGCCCTCATCAGGCTCATACTTTCGCGTTTTTCACATACTTGTTAAACAGATCCTGGGTTTTTTCTGGTTTGGATCACGTAGTAGTGTGGTACCACACTGAAACAGTCCATTAAACCTGGTTTGGATCAATATTTTAGGGGATAACGCATGTTAGGTCTAGGTTAGGTCTGGGATTTTCACTCATCAGACTCATACTTTCGCATTCTTCACATACTTGATGAACGGATCCTGGGTTTTTTCTGGTTTGGATCACGTAGTAATGTGGTACCACACTGAAACAGTCGATTAAACCTGGTTTCGATCAAAATTTTAGAGGATAACGCAAGTTAGGTCTGGGATAGGTCTGGGATTTTCACTCATCAGACTCATACTTTCGCATTCTTCACATACTTGTTGAACGGATCATGGGATTTTTCTGGTTTGGATCACGTAGTAATGTGGGATCACACTGAAACAGTCAATTAAACCTGGTTTCGATCAATATTTTAGAGAATAATTCATGTTAGGTCTAGGTTAGGTCTGGGATTTGCTCTCATCAGGCTCATTCTTTCGCATATTTCTCATACTTGATGGCTAGATCCTGGGCTTTTTCTGGATTCCATCACGTAGTAATGAAGTACAACACTGAAACAGTCAATTAATCCTGGTTTCCATGAATATTTTAGAGGACAACGCACGTTAGGTCTAGGTTAGGTCTGGGATTTTCTCTCATCAGACTCATAATTTCGCAGTTTTAACATACATGTTGACCTGATCGAGGGTTTTTCTGCTTTGGATCACGTAGTAAAGTGGTATCACACTGGAGCTGTCCATTAAACCTGGTTTGGATCAATATTTTAGAGGATAACGCATGTTAGGTTTGGGTTAGGTCTAGGTTTGCTCTCATCAGGCTCATTCTTTCGCATATTTCTCATACTTGATGGCTAGATCCTGGGCTTTTTCAGGATTGCATCACGTAGTAATGAAGTACAACACTGAAACAGTCAATTAAACCTGGTTTCCATCAATATCTTAGAGGACAACGCAAGTTAGGTCTGGGATAGGTCTGGGACTTGCCCTGATCAGGCTCATACTTTCGCATATTTCTCATACATGTTGAACAGATCCTGGGTTTTTTCTGGTTTGGATCACGTAGTAATGTGGGACCACACTGAAACAATCAATTAAACCTGGTCTTGATAAATATTTTAGAGGATAACGCATGTTAGGTCTGGGTTAGGTCTAGGATTTGCCCTCATCAGGCTCATACTTTCGCATATTTCTCATACTTCATGGCTAGATCCTGGGCTGTTTCTGGATTGTATCACGTAGTAATGTGGTACCACGCTGAAACAGTCAATCAAACCTGGTTTTCATCAATATTTTAGAGGATAACGCAAGTTAGGTCTGGGATAGGTCTAGGATTTGCCCTCATCAGGCTCTTACTTTCGCATATTTCTCATACTTCATGGCTAGATCCTGGGCTGTTTCTGGATTGTATCACGTAGTAATGTGGTACCACGCTGAAACAGTCAATCAAACCTGGTTTCCATCAATATTTTAGAGGATAACGCAAGTTAGGTCTAGGTTAGGTCTGGGATTTGCTCTCATCAGGCTCATTCTTTCGCATATTTCTCATACTTGATGGCTAGATCCTGGGCTTTTTCTGGATTGCATCACGTAGTAATGTAGTACCACACTGAAACAGTCAATGAAACCTGATTTCCATCAATATTATAGAGGACAACGCAAGTTAGGTCTAGGTAAGTCCTGGGATTTTCACTCATCAGTCTCATACTTTCGCATTCTTCACATACTTGTTGAACTGATCCTGGGTTTTTTTCTGGTTTGGATCACGTAGTAATGTGGTACCACACTGAAACAGTCGATTAAACCTGGTTCCGATCAATATTTTAGAGGATAACGCATGTTAGGTCTAGGTTAGCCCTGGGATTTTCACTCATCAGTCTCATACTTTCGCATTCTTCACATACTTGTTGAACTGATCCTGGGTTTTTACTGGTTTGGATCACGTAGTAATGTGGTACCACACTGAAACAGTCGATTAAACCTAGTCTCGATCAATATTTTAGTGAATAATTCATGTTAGGTCTAGGTTAGGTCTGGGATTTGCTCTCATTAGGCTCATTCTTTCGCATATTTCTCATACTTGATGGCTAGATCCTGGGCTTTTTCTGGATTGCATCACGTAGTAATGTAGTACCACACTGAAACAGTCAATGAAACCTGGTTTCCATCAATATTTTAGAGGACAACGCAAGCTAGGTCTAGGTAAGGCCTGTGATTTTCACTGATCAGACTCATACTTTCGCATGCTTCACATACTTGTTCAACGGATCCTGGGTTTTTTCTGGTTTGGATCACGGAGTAATGTGGTGCCACACTGAAACAGTCGACTAAACCTGGTCTCGATCAATATTTTAGAGAATAATTCATGGTAGGTCTAGGTTAGGTCTGGGATTTGCTCTCATCAGGCTCATTCTTTCGCATATTTCTCATACTTGATGGCTAGATCCTGGGCTTTTTCTGGATTCCATCACGTAGTAATGAAGTACAACACTGAAACAGTCAATTAATCCTGGTTTCCATCAATATTTTAGAGGACAACGCATGTTAGGTCTAGGTTAGGTCTGGGATTTTCTCTCATCAGACTCATACTTTCGCATTCTTCACATACTTGATGAACGGATCCTGGGTTTTTTCTGGTTTGGATCACGTAGTAATGTGGTACCACACTGAAACAGTCGATTAAACCTGGTTTCGATCAAAATTTTAGAGGATAACGCAAGTTAGGTCTGGGATAGGTCTGGGATTTTCACTCATCAGACTCATACTTTCGCATTCTTCACATACTTGATGGCTAGATCCTGGGCTTTTTCTGGATTGCATCACGTAGTAATGAAGTACAACACTGAAACAGTCAATTAAACCTGGTTTCCATCAATATCTTAGAGGACAACGCAAGTTAGGTCTGGGACAGGCCTGGGATTCGCCCTCATCAGGCTCATACTTTCGCGTTTTTCACATACTTGTTGAACTGATCCTGGGTTTTTTCTGGTTTCGGTTCACGTAGTAAGGTGGTACCACACTGAAACAGTCGATTAAACCTGGTTTCGATCAATATTTTAGAGGATAACGCAAGTTAAGTCTGGGATAGGTCTGGTATTTCACCTCACCAGACTCATACTTTCGCGTTTTTCACATACTTGTTGAACAGATCCTCGGTTTTTTCTGGTTTGGATCACGTAGTAGTGTGGTACCACAATGAAACAGTCCATTAAACCAGGTTTCGCTCAATATTTTAGAGGATAACGCATGTTAGGTCTAGGTTAGGTCTGGGATTCGCTCTCATCAGGCTGATTCTTTCGCATATTTCTCATACTTGATGGCTAGATCCTGGGCTGTTCCTGGATTGTATCACGTAGTAATGTGGTACCACGCTGAAACAGTCAATCAAACCTGGTTTCCATCAATATTTTAGAGGATAACGCAAGTTAGGTCTGGGATAGGTCTAGGATTTGCCCTCATCAGGCTCTTACTTTCGCATATTTCTCATACTTCATGGCTACATCCTGGGCTAGTTCTGGAGTGGATCACGTAGTAAAGTGGTACCACACTGAAACATTCAATGATACCTGGTCTGGATAAATATTTTAGTGGATAACGCATCTTAGGTCTGGGTTAGGTCTAAGATTGCCCTCATCAGGGTCACAGTTTCGCGTTTTTCACATACTTGTTGAACAGATCCTGGGTTTTTTCTGGTTTGGATCACGAAGTAGTGTGGTACCACACTGAAACAGTCCATTAAACCTGGTTTCGCTGAATATTTTAGAGGATAACGCATGTTAGGTCTAGGTTAGGTCTGGGATTTGCTCTCATCAGGCTCATTCTTTCGCATATTTCTCATACTTGATGGCTAGATCCTGGGCTTTTTCTGGATTGCATCACGTAGTAATGTAGTACCACACTGAAACAGTCAATGAAACCTGGTTTCCATCAATATTATAGAGGACAACGCAAGTTAGGTCTAGGTAAGGCCTGGGATTTTCACTCATCAGTCTCATACTTTCACATTCTTCACATACTTGTTGAACTGATCCTGGGTTTTTACTGGTTTGGATCACGTAGTAATGTGGTACCACACTGAAACAGTCGATTGAACCAGGTTTCGCTCAATATTTTAGAGGATAACGCATGTTAGGTCTTGGTTAGGTCTGGGATTCGCTCTCATCAGGCTGATTCTTTCGCATATTTCTCATACTTGATGGCCAGATCCTGGGCTCTTTCTGGATTGCATCACGTTGTAATGTAGTACCACAGTGAAACAGTCAATGAAACCTGGTTTCGATCAATATTTTAGAGAATAATTCATGTTAGGTCTAGGTTAGGTCTGGGATTTGCTCTCATCAGGCTCATTCTTTCGCATATTTCTCATACATGTTGAACAGATCCTGGGTTTTTTCTGGTTTGGATCACGTAGTAATGTGGGACCACACTGAAACAATCAATTAAACCTGGTCTTGATAAATATTTTAGAGGATAACGCATGTTAGGTCTGGGTTAGGTCTAGGATTTGCCCTCATCAGGCTCATACTTTCGCATATTTCTCATACTTCATGGCTAGATCCTGGGCTGTTTCTGGATTGTATCACGTAGTAATGTGGTACCACGCTGAAACAGTCAATCAAACCTGGTTTCCATCAATATTTTAGAGGATGACGCAAGTTAGGTCTGGGATAGGTCTACGATTTGCCCTCATCAGGCTCTTACTTTCGCATATTTCTCATACTTCATGGCTAGATCCTGGGCTAGTTCTGGAGTGGATCACGTAGTAAAGTGGTACCACACTGAAACATTCAATGATACCTGGTCTGGATAAATATTTTAGTGGATAACGCATCTTAGGTCTGGGTTAGGTCTAAGATTTGCCCTCATCAGGCTCACAGTTTCGCGTTTTTCACATACTTGATGGCTAGATCCTGGCCTTTTTCTGGATTGCATCACGTAGTAATGTAGTACCACACTGAAACAGTCAATGAAACCTGGTTTCCATCAATATTATAGAGGACAACGCAAGTTATGTCTAGGTAAGACCTGGGATTTTCACTCATCAGTCTCATACTTTCGCATATTTCTCATACTTCATGGCTAGATCCTGGGCTGTTTCTGGATTGTATCACGTAGTAATGTGGTACCACGCTGAAACAGTCAATCAAACCTGGTTTCCATCAATATTTTAGAGGATAACGCAAGTTAGGTCTAGGTTAGGTCTGGGATTTGCTCTCATCAGGCTCATTCTTTCGCATATTTCTCATACTTGATGGCTAGATCCTGGGCTTTTTCTGGATTGCATCACGTAGTAATGTAGTACCACACTGAAACAGTCAATGAAACCTGATTTCCATCAATATTATAGAGGACAACGCAAGTTAGGTCTAGGTAAGTCCTGGGATTTTCACTCATCAGTCTCATACTTTCGCATTCTTCACATACTTGTTGAACTGATCCTGGGTTTTTACTGGTTTGGATCACGTAGTAATGTGGTACCACACTGAAACGGTCAATTAAACCTGGTTTCGATCAATATTTTAGAGGATAACGCAAGTTAGGTCTGGGATAGGTCTGGGATTTGCCCTCATCAGGCTCATACTTTCGCGTTTTTCACATACTTGTTGAACAGATCATGGGTTTTTTCTGGTTTGGGTCACGTAGTAGTGTGACACCACACTGAAACAGTCGATTACACCTGGTTTCGATCAATATTTTAGAGGATAACGCATGTTAGGTCTAGGATAGCCCTGGGATTTTCACTCATCAGACTCATACTTTCGCATTCTTCACATACTTGTTGAACTGTTCCTGGGTTTTTTTCTGGTTTGGATCACGTAGTAATGTGGTACCACACTGAAACAGTCGATTAAACCTGGTTCCGATCAATATTTTAGAGGATAACGCATGTTAGGTCTAGGTTAGCCCTGGGATTTTCACTCATCAGTCTCATACTTTCGCATTCTTCACATACTTGTTGAACTGATCCTGGGTTTTTACTGGTTTGGATCACGTAGTAATGTGGTACCACACTGAAACAGTCGATTAAACCTAGTCTCGATCAATATTTTAGTGAATAATTCATGTTAGGTCTAGGTTAGGTCTGGGATTTGCTCTCATTAGGCTCATTCTTTCGCATATTTCTCATACTTGATGGCTAGATCCTGGGCTTTTTCTGGATTGCATCACGTAGTAATGTAGTACCACACTGAAACAGTCAATGAAACCTGGTTTCCATCAATATTTTAGAGGACAACGCAAGCTAGGTCTAGGTAAGGCCTGTGATTTTCACTGATCAGACTCATACTTTCGCATGCTTCACATACTTGTTCAACGGATCCTGGGTTTTTTCTGGTTTGGATCACGGAGTAATGTGGTGCCACACTGAAACAGTCGACTAAACCTGGTCTCGATCAATATTTTAGAGAATAATTCATGGTAGGTCTAGGTTAGGTCTGGGATTTGCTCTCATCAGGCTCATTCTTTCGCATATTTCTCGTACTTCATGGCTAGATCCTGGGCTATTTCTGGATTGGATCACGTAGTAAAGTGGTACCACACTGAAACATTCAATGAAACCTGGTCTGGATAAATATTTTAGAGGATAACGCATCTCAGGTCTGGGTTAGGTCTAAGATTTGCCCTCATCAGGCTCACAGTTTCGCGTTTTTCACATACTTGTTGAACAGATAATGGGTTTTTTCTGGTTTGGATCACGTAGTAATGTGGTACCACACTGAAACAGTAGATTAAACCTGGTTTCGATCAATATTTTAGAGGATAACGCATGTTAGGTCTAGGTTAGCCCTGGGATTTTCACACATCAGACTCATACTTTCGCATTCTTCACATACTTGTTGAACTGATCCTCTGTTTTTTCTGGTTTGGATCACGTAGTAATGTGGTACCACACTGAAACAGTCGATTAAACCTGGTCTCGATCAATATTTTAGAGAATAATTCATGTTAGGTCTAGGTTAGGTCTGGGATTTGCTCTCATCAGGCTCATTCCTTCGCATATTTCTCAGACTTGATGGCTAGATCCTGGGTTATTTTCTGGTTTGGATCACATAGTAATGTGGTACCACACTGAAGCATTCGATTAAACCAGATTTCGATCAATATTTTAGAGTATAACTCACGTTAGGTCTAGGTTAGGCCTGGGATTTTCACTGATCAGACTCATACTTTCGCATTCTTCACATACTTGTTGAACGGATCCTGGGTTTTTTCTGGTTCGGATCACGTAGTAATGTGGTACCACACTGAAACGGTCAATTAAACCTGGTTTCGATAAATATTTTAGAGGATAACGCAAGTTAGGTCTGGGATAGGTCTGGGATTTGCCCTCATCAGACTCATACTTTCGCATTCTTCACATACTTGTTGAACAGATCCTGGGTTTTTTCTGGTTTGAATCACGTAGTAATGTGGGACCACACTGAAACAATCAATTAAACCTGGTCTTGATAAATATTTTAGAGGATAACGCATGTTAGGTCTGGCTTAGGACTAGGATTTGCCCTCATCAGGCTCATACTTTCGCATATTTCTCATACTTGATGGCTAGATCCTGGGCTGTTTCTGGATTGTATCACGTAGTAATGCGGTACCACACTGAAACAGTCGGTTAAACCAGGTTTCGATCAATATTTTAGTGGATAACGCATGTTAGGTCTAGGTTGGCACTGGGATTTTCACTCATCAGACTCATACTTTCGCATTCTTCACATACTTGTTGAACTGATCCCGGGTTTTTTCTGGTTTGGATCACGTAGTAATGCGGTACCACACTGAAACAGTCGATTAAACCTGGTTTCGATCAATATTTTAGAGGATAACGCATGTTAGGTCTAGGTTAGCCCTGGGATTTTCACTCATCAGACTCATACTTTCGCATTCTTCACATACTTGTTGAACTGATCCTCGGTTTTTTCTGGTTTGGATGACGTAGTAATGTGGTGCCACACTGAAACAGTCGACTAAACCTGGTTTCGATCAATATTTTAGAGGATAACGCATGTTAGGTCTAGGTTAGGCCTGGAATTTTCAATCATCAGACTCATACTTTCGCATTCTTCAAATACTTGTTGTACGGATCCTGGGCTGTTTCTCGATTGTATCACGTAGTAATGTAGTACCACACTGAAACAGTCAATGAAACCTGGTTTCCATCACTATTTTAGAGGACAACGCAAGTTAGGTGTAGGTAAGGCCTGAGATTTTCAGTGATCAGACTCATACTTTCGCATTCTTCACATACTTGTTGAACGGATCCTGGGTTTTTTCTGGTTTGGATCACGTAGTAATGAGGTACCACACTGAAACGGTCAACTAAACCTGGTTTCGATCGATATTTTAGAGGATAACACAAGTTAGGTCTGGGATAGGTCTGGGATTTGCCCTCATCAGGCTCATACTTTCGCGTTTTTCACATACTTGTTGAACAGATCATGGGTTTCTTCTGGTTTGGGACACGTAGTAATGAGGTACCACACTGAAACAGTCGATTAAACCTGGTTTCGATCAATATTTTAGAGGATAACGCAAGCTAGGTCTAGGTTAGGCCTGGGATTTTCACTGATCAGTCTCATACTTTCGCATTCTTCACATACTTGTTGAACTGATCCTGGGTTTTTTCTGGTTTGCATCACGTAGTAATGTGGTACCACACTGAAACAGTCGATTAAACCTGGTTTCGATCAATATTTTAGAGGATAACGCATGTTAGGTCTAGGTTAGCCCTGGGATTTTCACTCATCAGACACATACTTTCACATTCTTCACATACTTGTTGAACAGATCCTGGGTTTTTTCTGGTTTGGAACACGTAGTAATGTGGTACCACACTGAAACAGTCGATTAAACCTGGTTTCGATCAATATTTTAGAGGATAACGCAAGTTAAGTCTGGGATTGGTCTGGGATTTGACCTCATCAGACTCATACTTTCGCACACTGCACATACTCGTTGAACAGATCCTGGGTTATTTTCTGGTTTGGATAACATAGTAATGCGGTACCACACTGAAACAGTCGATTAAACCAGGTTTCGATCAATATCTTAGAGTATAACTCATGTTAGGTCTAGGTTAGGCCTGGGATTTTCACTCATCAGACTCATACTCTCGCATTCTTCACATACTTGTTGGACGGATCCTGGGTTTTTTCTGGTTTGGATCGCGTAGTAGTGTGGTACCACACTGAAACAGTCGATTAAACCTGGTTTCGATCAAAATTTTAGAGGATAACGCAAGTTAGGTCTGGGATAGGTCTGGGATTTGATCTCATCAGACTCATACTTTCGCACACTTCACATACTCGTTGAACAGATCCTGGGTTATTTTCTGGTTTGGATCACATAGTAATGCGGTACCACACTGAAACAGTCGATTAAACCAGGTTTCGATCAATATTTTAGAGTATAACTCATGTTAGGTCTAGGTTAGGCCTGGGATTTTCACTCATCAGACTCATACTTTCGCATTCTTCACATACTTGTTGAACAGATCCTGGGTTTTTTCTGGTTTGGATCACGTAGTAGTGTGGTACCACACTGAAACAGTCGATTAAACCTGGTGTCGATCAAAATTTTAGAGGATAACGCAAGTTAGGTCTGGGATAGGTCTGGGATTTGACCTGATCAGACACATACTTTCGCATACTTCACATACTCCTTGAACAGATCCTGGGTTATTTTCTGGTTTGGATCACATAGTAATGCGGTACCACACTGAAACAGTCGATTAAACCAGGTTTCGATGAATATTTTAGAGTATAACTCTTGTTAGGTCTAGGTTAGGCCTGGGATTTTCACTCATCAGACTCATACTTTCGCATTCTTCACATACTTGTTGAACAGATCCTGGGTTTTTTCTGGTTTGGATCACGTAGTAATGTGGTACCACACTGAAACAGTCCATTAACCCTGGTTTGGATCAATATTTTAGGGGATAACGCATGTTAGGTCTAGGTTAGGTCTGGGATTTTCACTCATCAGACTCATACTTTCGCATTCTTCACATACTTGTTGAACGGATCCTGGGTTTTTTCTGGTTTGGATCACGTAGTAATGTGGTACCACACTGAAACAGTCGATTAAACCTGGTTTCGATCAAAATTTTAGAGGATAACGCAACTTAGGTCTGGGATAGGTCTGGGATTTGACCTCATCAGACTCATACTTTCGCATTCTTCACATACTTGTTGAACTGTTCCTGGGTTTTTTTCTGGTTTGGATCACGTAGTAATGTGGTACCACACTGAAACAGTCGATTAAACCTGGTTCCGATCAATATTTTAGAGGATAACGCATGTTAGGTCTAGGTTAGCCCTGGGATTTTCACTCATCAGTCTCATACTTTCGCATTCTTCACATACTTGTTGAACTGATCCTGGGTTTTTACTGGTTTGGATCACGTAGTAATGTGGTACCACACTGAAACAGTCGATTAAACCTAGTCTCGATCAATATTTTAGTGAATAATTCATGTTAGGTCTAGGTTAGGTCTGGGATTTGCTCTCATTAGGCTCATTCTTTCGCATATTTCTCATACTTGATGGCTAGATCCTGGGCTTTTTCTGGATTGCATCACGTAGTAATGTAGTACCACACTGAAACAGTCAATGAAACCTGGTTTCCATCAATATTTTAGAGGACAACGCAAGCTAGGTCTAGGTAAGGCCTGTGATTTTCACTGATCAGACTCATACTTTCGCATGCTTCACATACTTGTTCAACGGATCCTGGGTTTTTTCTGGTTTGGATCACGGAGTAATGTGGTGCCACACTGAAACAGTCGACTAAACCTGGTCTCGATCAATATTTTAGAGAATAATTCATGGTAGGTCTAGGTTAGGTCTGGGATTTGCTCTCATCAGGCTCATTCTTTCGCATATTTCTCGTACTTCATGGCTAGATCCTGGGCTATTTCTGGATTGGATCACGTAGTAAAGTGGTACCACACTGAAACATTCAATGAAACCTGGTCTGGATAAATATTTTAGAGGATAACGCATCTCAGGTCTGGGTTAGGTCTAAGATTTGCCCTCATCAGGCTCACAGTTTCGCGTTTTTCACATACTTGTTGAACAGATAATGGGTTTTTTCTGGTTTGGATCACGTAGTAATGTGGTACCACACTGAAACAGTAGATTAAACCTGGTTTCGATCAATATTTTAGAGGATAACGCATGTTAGGTCTAGGTTAGCCCTGGGATTTTCACACATCAGACTCATACTTTCGCATTCTTCACATACTTGTTGAACTGATCCTCTGTTTTTTCTGGTTTGGATCACGTAGTAATGTGGTACCACACTGAAACAGTCGATTAAACCTGGTCTCGATCAATATTTTAGAGAATAATTCATGTTAGGTCTAGGTTAGGTCTGGGATTTGCTCTCATCAGGCTCATTCCTTCGCATATTTCTCAGACTTGATGGCTAGATCCTGGGTTATTTTCTGGTTTGGATCACATAGTAATGTGGTACCACACTGAAGCATTCGATTAAACCAGATTTCGATCAATATTTTAGAGTATAACTCACGTTAGGTCTAGGTTAGGCCTGGGATTTTCACTGATCAGACTCATACTTTCGCATTCTTCACATACTTGTTGAACGGATCCTGGGTTTTTTCTGGTTCGGATCACGTAGTAATGTGGTACCACACTGAAACGGTCAATTAAACCTGGTTTCGATAAATATTTTAGAGGATAACGCAAGTTAGGTCTGGGATAGGTCTGGGATTTGCCCTCATCAGACTCATACTTTCGCATTCTTCACATACTTGTTGAACAGATCCTGGGTTTTTTCTGGTTTGAATCACGTAGTAATGTGGGACCACACTGAAACAATCAATTAAACCTGGTCTTGATAAATATTTTAGAGGATAACGCATGTTAGGTCTGGCTTAGGACTAGGATTTGCCCTCATCAGGCTCATACTTTCGCATATTTCTCATACTTGATGGCTAGATCCTGGGCTGTTTCTGGATTGTATCACGTAGTAATGCGGTACCACACTGAAACAGTCGGTTAAACCAGGTTTCGATCAATATTTTAGTGGATAACGCATGTTAGGTCTAGGTTGGCACTGGGATTTTCACTCATCAGACTCATACTTTCGCATTCTTCACATACTTGTTGAACTGATCCCGGGTTTTTTCTGGTTTGGATCACGTAGTATTGCGGTACCACACTGAAACAGTCGATTAAACCTGGTTTCGATCAATATTTTAGAGGATAACGCATGTTAGGTCTAGGTTAGCCCTGGGATTTTCACTCATCAGACTCATACTTTCGCATTCTTCACATACTTGTTGAACTGATCCTCGGTTTTTTCTGGTTTGGATGACGTAGTAATGTGGTGCCACACTGAAACAGTCGACTAAACCTGGTTTCGATCAATATTTTAGAGGATAACGCATGTTAGGTCTAGGTTAGGCCTGGAATTTTCAATCATCAGACTCATACTTTCGCATTCTTCAAATACTTGTTGTACGGATCCTGGGCTGTTTCTCGATTGTATCACGTAGTAATGTAGTACCACACTGAAACAGTCAATGAAACCTGGTTTCCATCACTATTTTAGAGGACAACGCAAGTTAGGTGTAGGTAAGGCCTGAGATTTTCAGTGATCAGACTCATACTTTCGCATTCTTCACATACTTGTTGAACGGATCCTGGGTTTTTTCTGGTTTGGATCACGTAGTAATGAGGTACCACACTGAAACGGTCAACTAAACCTGGTTTCGATCGATATTTTAGAGGATAACACAAGTTAGGTCTGGGATAGGTCTGGGATTTGCCCTCATCAGGCTCATACTTTCGCGTTTTTCACATACTTGTTGAACAGATCATGGGTTTCTTCTGGTTTGGGACACGTAGTAATGAGGTACCACACTGAAACAGTCGATTAAACCTGGTTTCGATCAATATTTTAGAGGATAACGCAAGCTAGGTCTAGGTTAGGCCTGGGATTTTCACTGATCAGTCTCATACTTTCGCATTCTTCACATACTTGTTGAACTGATCCTGGGTTTTTTCTGGTTTGCATCACGTAGTAATGTGGTACCACACTGAAACAGTCGATTAAACCTGGTTTCGATCAATATTTTAGAGGATAACGCATGTTAGGTCTAGGTTAGCCCTGGGATTTTCACTCATCAGACACATACTTTCACATTCTTCACATACTTGTTGAACAGATCCTGGGTTTTTTCTGGTTTGGAACACGTAGTAATGTGGTACCACACTGAAACAGTCGATTAAACCTGGTTTCGATCAATATTTTAGAGGATAACGCAAGTTAAGTCTGGGATTGGTCTGGGATTTGACCTCATCAGACTCATACTTTCGCACACTGCACATACTCGTTGAACAGATCCTGGGTTATTTTCTGGTTTGGATAACATAGTAATGCGGTACCACACTGAAACAGTCGATTAAACCAGGTTTCGATCAATATCTTAGAGTATAACTCATGTTAGGTCTAGGTTAGGCCTGGGATTTTCACTCATCAGACTCATACTCTCGCATTCTTCACATACTTGTTGGACGGATCCTGGGTTTTTTCTGGTTTGGATCGCGTAGTAGTGTGGTACCACACTGAAACAGTCGATTAAACCTGGTTTCGATCAAAATTTTAGAGGATAACGCAAGTTAGGTCTGGGATAGGTCTGGGATTTGATCTCATCAGACTCATACTTTCGCACACTTCACATACTCGTTGAACAGATCCTGGGTTATTTTCTGGTTTGGATCACATAGTAATGCGGTACCACACTGAAACAGTCGATTAAACCAGGTTTCGATCAATATTTTAGAGTATAACTCATGTTAGGTCTAGGTTAGGCCTGGGATTTTCACTCATCAGACTCATACTTTCGCATTCTTCACATACTTGTTGAACAGATCCTGGGTTTTTTCTGGTTTGGATCACGTAGTAGTGTGGTACCACACTGAAACAGTCGATTAAACCTGGTGTCGATCAAAATTTTAGAGGATAACGCAAGTTAGGTCTGGGATAGGTCTGGGATTTGACCTGATCAGACACATACTTTCGCATACTTCACATACTCCTTGAACAGATCCTGGGTTATTTTCTGGTTTGGATCACATAGTAATGCGGTACCACACTGAAACAGTCGATTAAACCAGGTTTCGATGAATATTTTAGAGTATAACTCTTGTTAGGTCTAGGTTAGGCCTGGGATTTTCACTCATCAGACTCATACTTTCGCATTCTTCACATACTTGTTGAACAGATCCTGGGTTTTTTCTGGTTTGGATCACGTAGTAATGTGGTACCACACTGAAACAGTCCATTAACCCTGGTTTGGATCAATATTTTAGGGGATAACGCATGTTAGGTCTAGGTTAGGTCTGGGATTTTCACTCATCAGACTCATACTTTCGCATTCTTCACATACTTGTTGAACGGATCCTGGGTTTTTTCTGGTTTGGATCACGTAGTAATGTGGTACCACACTGAAACAGTCGATTAAACCTGGTTTCGATCAAAATTTTAGAGGATAACGCAACTTAGGTCTGGGATAGGTCTGGGATTTGACCTCATCAGACTCATACTTTCGCACACTTCACATACTCTTTGAACAGATCCTGGGTTATTTTCTGGTTTGGATCACATAGTAATGTGGTACCACACTGAAACAGTCGATTAAACCAGGTTTCGATCAATATTTTAGAGGATAACGCGTGTTAGGTCTAGGTTAGGCCTGGGATTTTCACTCGTCAGGCTCATACTTTCGCACACTTCACATACTCCTTGAACAGATCCTGGGTTATTTTCTGGTTTGGATCACGTAGTAATGTGGTACCACACTGAAACAGTCGATTAAACCTGGGTTCGACCAATACTTTAGAGAATAATTCACGTTAGGTCTAGGTTAGGTCTGGGATTTGCTCTCATCAGGCCCTTTCTTTCGCATATTTCTCATACATGTTGAACAGATCCTGGGCTGTTTCTGGATTGTATCACGTAGTAATGTGGTACCACGCTCAAACAGGCAATTAAACCTGGTTTCGATCAATATTTTAGAGGATAACGCAAGTTAGGTCTCGGATAGGTCTAGGATTTGCCCTCATCAGGCTCCTACTTTCGCATATTTCTCATACTTCGTGGCTAGATCCTGGGCTATCTCTGGATTGGATCACGTAGTAAAGTGGTACCACACTGAAACATTCAATGAAACCTGGTCTGGATAAATATTTTAGAGGATAACGCATCTTAGGTCTGGGTTAGGTCTAAGATTTGCCCTCATCAGGCTCAGAGTTTCGCGTTTTTCACATTCTTGTTGAACAGATCCTGGGTTTTGTCTGGTTCGGATCACGAAGTAGTGTGGTACCACACTGAAACAATCCATTAAACCTGGTTTCGCTCAATATTTTAGAGGATAACGCATGTTAGGCCTAGGTTAGGTCTTGGATTTGCTCTCATCAGGCTCATTCTTTCGCATATTTCTCATACTTGATGGCTAGATCCTGGGCTTTTTCTGGTTTGGATCACGTAGTAATGTGGTACCACACTGAAACAGTCGATTAAACCTGGTTTCGATCAAAATTTTAGAGGATAACGCAAGTTAGGTCTGGGATAGGTCTGGGATTTGACCTCATCAGACTCATACTTTCGCACACTTCACATACTCCTTGAACAGATCCTGGGTTATTTTCTGGTTTGGATCACATAGTAATGTGGAACCACACTGAAACAGTCGTTTAAACCAGGTTTCGATCAATATTATAGAGGATAACGCATGTTAGGTCTAGGTTAGGCCTGGGATTTTCACTCATCAGACTCATACTTTCGCATTCTTCAAATACTTGTTGAACGGATCCTGGGCTGTTTCTCGATTGTATCACGTAGTAATGTGGTACCACGCTGAAACAGTCAATTAAACCTGGTTTCGATCAATATTTTACAGGATAACGCTAGTTAGGTCTGGGATAGGTCTAGGATTTGCCCTCATCAGGCTCAGAGTTTCGCGTTTTCCACATTATTGTTGAACAGATCCTGGGTTTTGTCTGGTTCGGATCACGAAGTAGTGTGGTACCACACTGAAACAATCCATTAAACCTGGTTTCGCTCAATATTTTAGAGGATAACGCATGTTAGGTCTAGGTTAGGTCTGGGATTTGCTCTCATCAGGCTCATTCTTTCGCATATTTCCCATACTTGATGGCTAGATCCTGGGCTTTTTCTGGATTGCGTCACGTAGTAATGTAGTACCACACTGAAACAGTCAATGAAACCTGGTTTCCATCACTATTTTAGAGGACAACGCAAGTTAGGTGTAGGTAAGGCCTGAGATTTTCACTGATCAGTCGCATACTTTCGCATTCTTACCATACTTGTTGAACGGATCCTGGGTTTTTTTCTGGTTTGGATCACGTAGTAATGAGGTACCACACTGAAACGGTCAATTAATCCTGGTTTCGATCAATATTTGAGAGGATAACGCAAGTTAGGTCTGGGATAGGTCTGGGATTTGCCCTCATCAGGCTCATACTTTCGCGTTTTTCACATACTTGTTGAACAGATCATGGGTTTTTTTCTCGTTTGGATCACGTAGTAATGTGGTACCACACTGAAACAGTCGATTAAACCTGGTTTCGATCAATATTTCAGAGGATAACGCATGTTAGGTCTAGGTTAGCCCTGGGATTTTCACTCATCAGACTCATACTTTCGCATTCTTCACATACTTGTTGAACGGATCCTGGGTTTTTTCTGGTTTGGATCACGTAGTAATGTGGGACCTCACTGAAACAGTCAATTAAACCTGGTTTCGATCAATATTTTAGAGAATAATTCATGGTAGGTCTAGGTTAGGTCTGGGATTTGCTCTCATCAGGCTCATTCTTTCGCATATTTCTCATACTTGATGGCTAGATCCTGGGCTTTTTCTGGATTGCATCACGTAGTAATGTAGTACCACACTGAAGGAGTCAATGAAACCTGGTTTCCATCACTATTTTAGAGGACAACGCAAGGTAGGTCTAGGTAAGGCCTGAGATTTTCACTGATCAGACTCATACTTTCGCATTCTTCACATACTTGTTGAACGGATCCTGGGTTTTTTCTGGTTTGGATCACGTAGTAATGTGGTACCACACTGAAACAGTCGATTAAACCTGGTTTCGATCAATATTTTAGAGAATAATTCATGTTAGGTCTAGGTTAGGTCTGGGATTTGCTCTCATTAGGCTCATTCTTTCGCATGTTTCTCATACTTGATGGCTAGATCCTGGGCTTTTTCTGGATTGCATCACGTAGTAATGAAGTACAACACTGAAGCAGTCAATTAAACCTGGCTTCCATCAATATCTTAGAGGACAACGCAAGTTAGGTCTGGGATATGTCTGGGATTTGCCCTCATCAGGCTCATACTTTCGCATATTTCTCATACTTCATGGCTAGATCCTGGGCTATTTCTGGATTGGATCACGTAGTAAAGTGGTACCACACTGAAACATTCAATGAAACCTGGTCTGGATAAATATTTTAGAGGATAACGCATCTTAGGTCTGGGTTAGGTCTAAGATTTGCCCTCATCAGGCCCACAGTTTCGCGTTTTTCACATTCTTGTTGAACAGATCCTGGGTTTTGTCTGGTTTGGATCACGTAGTAATGAGGTACCACACTGAAACGGTCAATTAATCCTAGTTTCGATCAATATTTTAGAGGATAACGCAAGTTAGGTCTGGGATAGGTCTGGGATTTGCCCTCATCAGGCTCATACTTTCGCGTTTTTCTCATACTTGTTGAAAAGATCATGGGTTTTTTCTGGTTTCGGTCACGTAGTAGTGTGATGCCACACTGAAGGAGTCGATTAAACCTGGTTTCGATCAATATTTTAGAGGATAACGCATGTTAGGTCTAGGTTAGCCCTGGGATTTTCACTCATCAGGCTCATTCTTTCGCATATTTCTCATACTTGATGGCTAGATCTTGGGCTTTTTCTGGATTGCATCACGTAGTAATGTAGTACAACACTGAAACATTCAATGAAACCTGGTCTGGATAAATATTTTAGAGGATAACGCATCTTAGGTCTGGGTTAGGTCTAAGATTTGCCCTCATCAGGCCCACAGTTTCGCGTTTTTCACATTCTTGTTGAACAGATCCTGGGTTTTGTCTGGTTTGGATCACGTAGTAATGAGGTACCACACTGAAACGGTCAATTAAACCTAGTTTCGATCAATATTTTAGAGGATAACGCATGTTAGGTCTGGGATAGGTCTGGGATTTGACCTCATCAGACTCATACTTTCGCACACTTCACATACTCCTTGAACAGATCCTGGGTTATTTTCTGGTTTGGATCACATAGTAATGTAGTACCACACTGAAGGAGTCAATGAAACCTGGTTTCCATCACTATTTTAGAGGACAACGCAAGGTAGGTCTAGGTAAGGCCTGAGATTTTCACTGATCAGACTCATACTTTCGCATTCTTCACATACTTGTTGAACGGATCCTGGGTTTTTTCTGGTTTGGATCACGTAGTAATGTGGTACCACACTGAAACAGTCGATTAAACCTGGTTTCGATCAATATTTTAGAGAATAATTCATGTTAGGTCTAGGTTAGGTCTGGGATTTGCTCTCATTAGGCTCATTCTTTCGCATGTTTCTCATACTTGATGGCTAGATCCTGGGCTTTTTCTGGATTGCATCACGTAGTAATGAAGTACAACACTGAAGCAGTCAATTAAACCTGGCTTCCATCAATATCTTAGAGGACAACGCAAGTTAGGTCTGGGATATGTCTGGGATTTGCCCTCATCAGGCTCATACTTTCGCATATTTCTCATACTTCATGGCTAGATCCTGGGCTATTTCTGGATTGGATCACGTAGTAAAGTGGTACCACACTGAAACATTCAATGAAACCTGGTCTGGATAAATATTTTAGAGGATAACGCATCTTAGGTCTGGGTTAGGTCTAAGATTTGCCCTCATCAGGCCCACAGTTTCGCGTTTTTCACATTCTTGTTGAACAGATCCTGGGTTTTGTCTGGTTTGGATCACGTAGTAATGAGGTACCACACTGAAACGGTCAATTAATCCTAGTTTCGATCAATATTTTAGAGGATAACGCAAGTTAGGTCTGGGATAGGTCTGGGATTTGCCCTCATCAGGCTCATACTTTCGCGTTTTTCTCATACTTGTTGAAAAGATCATGGGTTTTTTCTGGTTTCGGTCACGTAGTAGTGTGATGCCACACTGAAGGAGTCGATTAAACCTGGTTTCGATCAATATTTTAGAGGATAACGCATGTTAGGTCTAGGTTAGCCCTGGGATTTTCACTCATCAGGCTCATTCTTTCGCATATTTCTCATACTTGATGGCTAGATCTTGGGCTTTTTCTGGATTGCATCACGTAGTAATGTAGTACAACACTGAAACATTCAATGAAACCTGGTCTGGATAAATATTTTAGAGGATAACGCATCTTAGGTCTGGGTTAGGTCTAAGATTTGCCCTCATCAGGCCCACAGTTTCGCGTTTTTCACATTCTTGTTGAACAGATCCTGGGTTTTGTCTGGTTTGGATCACGTAGTAATGAGGTACCACACTGAAACGGTCAATTAAACCTAGTTTCGATCAATATTTTAGAGGATAACGCATGTTAGGTCTGGGATAGGTCTGGGATTTGACCTCATCAGACTCATACTTTCGCACACTTCACATACTCCTTGAACAGATCCTGGGTTATTTTCTGGTTTGGATCACATAGTAATGTGGTACCACACTGAAACAGTCGATTAAACCAGGTTTGGATCAATATTTTTGAGGATAACGCATGTTAGGTCTAGGTTAGGCCTGGGATTTTCACTCATCAGACTCATACTTTCGCATTCTTCACATACTTGTTGAACGGATCCTGGGTTTTTTCTGGTTTAGATCACGAAGTAATGTGGGACCACACTTAAACAGACAATAAAACCTGGTTTCGCTCAATATTTTAGAGGATAACGCATGTTAGGTCTAGGTTAGGTCTGGGATTTGCTCTCATCAGGCTCATTCTTTCGCATATTTCTCATACTTGATGGCTAGATCCTGGGCTTTTTCTGGATTGCATCAGGTAGTAATGAAGTACAGCACTGAAACAGTCAATTAAACCTGGTTTCGATCAATATTTTAGAGAATAATTCATGTTAGGTCTAGGTTAGGTCTGGGATTTGCTCTCATCCGGCCCATTCTTTCGCATATTTCTCATACTTCATGGCTAGATCCTGGGCTGTTTCAGGATTGTATCACGTAGTAATGTGGTACCACACTGAAACAATCAATTAAACCTGGTCTTGATAAATATTTTAGAGGATAACGCATGTTAGGTCTGGGTTAGGTCTAGGATTTGCTCTCGTCAGGCTCATACTTTCGCATATTTCTCATTCCTCATGGCTAGATCCTGGGCTATTTCTGGATTGGATCACGTAGTAATGTGGTACCACACTGAAACAGTCAATTAAACCTGGTTTCGATCAATATTTTAGAGGATAACGCAAGTTAGGTCTGGGATCGGTCTGCGATTTGCCCTCATCAGGCTCATACTTTCGCGTTTTTCACATACTGGTTGAACAGATCCTGGGTTTTTTGCTGGTTTGGATAACGTAGTAGTGTGGTACCACACTGAAACTGTCCATTAAACCTGGTTTCGATCAATATTTTTCAGGATAACGCATGTTAGGTCTAGGTTAGGCCGAGCATTTTCACTCATCAGACTCATACTTTCGCATTATTCACATACTTGTTGAACGGATCCTGGGGTTTTACTGGTTTGGATCACGTAGTAATGTGGTACCACACTGAAACAGTCAATTAAACCTGGTTTCGATCAATATTTTAGGGAATAATCCATGTTAGGTCTAGGTTAGGTCTGGGATTTGCTCTCATCAGGCTCATTCTTTCGCATATTTCTCATACTTGATGGCTAGATACTGGGGTTTCTGGATTGCATCACGTAGTAATGAAGTACAACACTGAAACAGTCAATTAAACCAAGTTTCCATCAATATTTTAGAGGACAACCCATGTTAGGTCTAGGTTAGGCCTGGGATTTGCCCTCATCAGGGTCATACTTTCGCAGTTTTAACATACATGTTGACCTGATCGAGGGTTTTTTCTCCTTTGGATCACGTAGTAAAGTGGTATCACACTGAAGCTGTCCATTAAACCTGGTTTGGATCAATATTTTAGAGGATAACGCATGTTAGGTTTGGGTTAGGTCTAGGATTTGCCCTCGTCAGGCTCATACTTTCGCATATTTCTCATACTTCATGGCTAGATCCTGGGCTGTTTCAGCATTGTATCACGTAGTAACGTGGTACCACGCTGAAACAGTCAATTAAACCTGGTTTCGATCAATATTTTAGAGGATAACGCAAGTCAGGTCTGGGATAGGTCTGGGATTCGCCCTCATCAGGCTCATACTTTCGCGTTTTTCACATACTTGTTGAACTGATCCTGGGTTTTTTCTGGTTTGATTCACGTAGTAATGTGGTACCACACTGAAACAGTCCATTAAACCTGGTTTCGCTCAATATTTTAGAAGATAACGCATGTTATGTCTAGGTTAGGCCTGGGATTTGCCCTCATCAGGGTCATACTTTCGCAGTTTTAACATGCATGTTGACCTGATCGAGGGTTTTTTCTGCTTTGGAGCACGTAGTAAAGTGGTACCACAATAAAACAGTCAATTAAACCTGGTTTCGATCAATATTTTAGAGGATAACGCAAGTTAGGTCTACGCTAGGCCTGGGATTTTCACTCATCAGACTCATACTTTCGCATTCTTCACATACTTGTTGAACGGATCTTGGGTTTTTTCTGGTGTGGATCACGTAGTAATGTGGTACCACACTGAAACAATCAATTAAACCTGGTCTTGATAAACATTTTAGAGGATAACGCATGTTAGGTCTGGGTTAGGTCTAGGATTTGCCCTCAACAGGCTCATACTTTCGCATATTTCTCATACTTCATGCCTGGATCCTGGGCTATTACTGGATCGGATCACGTAGTAATGTGGTACCACACTGAAACAGTCGATTAAACCAGGTTTCGATCAATATTTTTGAGGATAACGCATGTTAGGTCTACGCTAGGCCTGGGATTTTCACTCATCAGACTCATACTTTCGCATTCTTCACATACTTGTTGAACGGATCTTGGGTTTTTTCTGGTTTGGATCACATAGTAATGTGGTACCACACTGAAACAGTCGATTAAACCTGGTTTGGATCAATATTTTAGGGGATAACGCATGTTAGGTCTGGGATAGGTCTGGGATTTGACCTCATCAGGCTCCTACTTTCGCATATTTCTCATACTTCATGGCTAGATCCTGGGCTATCTCTGGTTTGGATCACGTAGTAATGTGGTACCACACTGAAACAGTCGATTAAACCTGGTTTCGATCAATATTTTAGAGGATAACGCATGTTAGGTCTAGGTTAGCCCTGGGACTTTCACTCATCAGACTCATACTTTCGCATTCTCCACTTACTTGTTGAACAGATCCTGGGTTTTGTCTGGTTTGGATCACATAGTAATGTGGTACCACACTGAAACAGTCGATTAAACCAGGTTTCGATCAATATTTTAGAAGATAACGCGTGTTAGGTCTAGGTTAGGCCTGGGATTTTCACTCATCAGACTCATACTTTCGCATTCTTCACATACTTGTTGAACGGATCCTGGGTTTTTTCTGGTTTGGATCACGTAGTAATGTGGGACCACACTGAAACAGTCAATTAAACCTGGTTTCGATCAATATTTTAGAGAATAATTCATGTTAGGTCTAGGTTAGGTCTGGGATTTGCTCTCATCAGGCTCTTTCTTTCGCATTCTTCACATACTTGTTGAACGGATCCTGGGTTTTTTCTGGTTTGGATCACGTAGTAATGTGGGACCTCACTGAAACAGTCAATTAAACCTGGTTTCGATCAATATTTTAGAGAATAATTCATGGTAGGTCTAGGTTAGGTCTGGGATTTGCTCTCATCAGGCTCATTCTTTCGCATATTTCTCATACTTGATGGCTAGATCCTGGGCTTTTTCTGGATTGCATCACGTAGTAATGTAGTACCACACTGAAGCAGTCAATGAAACCTGGTTTCCATCACTATTTTAGAGGACAACGCAAGGTAGGTCTAGGTAAGGCCTGAGATTTTCACTGATCAGACTCATACTTTCGCATTCTTCACATACTTGTTGAACGGATCCTGGGTTTTTTCTGGTTTGGATCACGTAGTAATGTGGTACCACACTGAAACAGTCGATTAAACCTGGTTTCGATCAATATTTTAGAGAATAATTCATGTTAGGTCTAGGTTAGGTCTGGGATTTGCTCTCATTAGGCTCATTCTTTCGCATGTTTCTCATACTTGATGGCTAGATCCTGGGCTTTTTCTGGATTGCATCACGTAGTAATGAAGTACAACACTGAAGCAGTCAATTAAACCTGGCTTCCATCAATATCTTAGAGGACAACGCAAGTTAGGTCTGGGATATGTCTGGGATTTGCCCTCATCAGGCTCATACTTTCGCATATTTCTCATACTTCATGGCTAGATCCTGGGCTATTTCTGGATTGGATCACGTAGTAAAGTGGTACCACACTGAAACATTCAATGAAACCTGGTCTGGATAAATATTTTAGAGGATAACGCATCTTAGGTCTGGGTTAGGTCTAAGATTTGCCCTCATCAGGCCCACAGTTTCGCGTTTTTCACATTCTTGTTGAACAGATCCTGGGTTTTGTCTGGTTTGGATCACGTAGTAATGAGGTACCACACTGAAACGGTCAATTAATCCTAGTTTCGATCAATATTTTAGAGGATAACGCAAGTTAGGTCTGGGATAGGTCTGGGATTTGCCCTCATCAGGCTCATACTTTCGCGTTTTTCTCATACTTGTTGAAAAGATCATGGGTTTTTTCTGGTTTCGGTCACGTAGTAGTGTGATGCCACACTGAAGGAGTCGATTAAACCTGGTTTCGATCAATATTTTAGAGGATAACGCATGTTAGGTCTAGGTTAGCCCTGGGATTTTCACTCATCAGGCTCATTCTTTCGCATATTTCTCATACTTGATGGCTAGATCTTGGGCTTTTTCTGGATTGCATCACGTAGTAATGTAGTACAACACTGAAACATTCAATGAAACCTGGTCTGGATAAATATTTTAGAGGATAACGCATCTTAGGTCTGGGTTAGGTCTAAGATTTGCCCTCATCAGGCCCACAGTTTCGCGTTTTTCACATTCTTGTTGAACAGATCCTGGGTTTTGTCTGGTTTGGATCACGTAGTAATGAGGTACCACACTGAAACGGTCAATTAAACCTAGTTTCGATCAATATTTTAGAGGATAACGCATGTTAGGTCTGGGATAGGTCTGGGATTTGACCTCATCAGACTCATACTTTCGCACACTTCACATACTCCTTGAACAGATCCTGGGTTATTTTCTGGTTTGGATCACATAGTAATGTGGTACCACACTGAAACAGTCGATTAAACCAGGTTTGGATCAATATTTTTGAGGATAACGCATGTTAGGTCTAGGTTAGGCCTGGGATTTTCACTCATCAGACTCATACTTTCGCATTCTTCACATACTTGTTGAACGGATCCTGGGTTTTTTCTGGTTTAGATCACGAAGTAATGTGGGACCACACTTAAACAGACAATAAAACCTGGTTTCGCTCAATATTTTAGAGGATAACGCATGTTAGGTCTAGGTTAGGTCTGGGATTTGCTCTCATCAGGCTCATTCTTTCGCATATTTCTCATACTTGATGGCTAGATCCTGGGCTTTTTCTGGATTGCATCAGGTAGTAATGAAGTACAGCACTGAAACAGTCAATTAAACCTGGTTTCGATCAATATTTTAGAGAATAATTCATGTTAGGTCTAGGTTAGGTCTGGGATTTGCTCTCATCCGGCCCATTCTTTCGCATATTTCTCATACTTCATGGCTAGATCCTGGGCTGTTTCAGGATTGTATCACGTAGTAATGTGGTACCACACTGAAACAATCAATTAAACCTGGTCTTGATAAATATTTTAGAGGATAACGCATGTTAGGTCTGGGTTAGGTCTAGGATTTGCTCTCGTCAGGCTCATACTTTCGCATATTTCTCATTCCTCATGGCTAGATCCTGGGCTATTTCTGGATTGGATCACGTAGTAATGTGGTACCACACTGAAACAGTCAATTAAACCTGGTTTCGATCAATATTTTAGAGGATAACGCAAGTTAGGTCTGGGATCGGTCTGCGATTTGCCCTCATCAGGCTCATACTTTCGCGTTTTTCACATACTGGTTGAACAGATCCTGGGTTTTTTGCTGGTTTGGATAACGTAGTAGTGTGGTACCACACTGAAACTGTCCATTAAACCTGGTTTCGATCAATATTTTTCAGGATAACGCATGTTAGGTCTAGGTTAGGCCGAGCATTTTCACTCATCAGACTCATACTTTCGCATTATTCACATACTTGTTGAACGGATCCTGGGGTTTTACTGGTTTGGATCACGTAGTAATGTGGTACCACACTGAAACAGTCAATTAAACCTGGTTTCGATCAATATTTTAGGGAATAATCCATGTTAGGTCTAGGTTAGGTCTGGGATTTGCTCTCATCAGGCTCATTCTTTCGCATATTTCTCATACTTGATGGCTAGATACTGGGGTTTCTGGATTGCATCACGTAGTAATGAAGTACAACACTGAAACAGTCAATTAAACCAAGTTTCCATCAATATTTTAGAGGACAACCCATGTTAGGTCTAGGTTAGGCCTGGGATTTGCCCTCATCAGGGTCATACTTTCGCAGTTTTAACATACATGTTGACCTGATCGAGGGTTTTTTCTCCTTTGGATCACGTAGTAAAGTGGTATCACACTGAAGCTGTCCATTAAACCTGGTTTGGATCAATATTTTAGAGGATAACGCATGTTAGGTTTGGGTTAGGTCTAGGATTTGCCCTCGTCAGGCTCATACTTTCGCATATTTCTCATACTTCATGGCTAGATCCTGGGCTGTTTCAGCATTGTATCACGTAGTAACGTGGTACCACGCTGAAACAGTCAATTAAACCTGGTTTCGATCAATATTTTAGAGGATAACGCAAGTCAGGTCTGGGATAGGTCTGGGATTCGCCCTCATCAGGCTCATACTTTCGCGTTTTTCACATACTTGTTGAACTGATCCTGGGTTTTTTCTGGTTTGATTCACGTAGTAATGTGGTACCACACTGAAACAGTCCATTAAACCTGGTTTCGCTCAATATTTTAGAAGATAACGCATGTTATGTCTAGGTTAGGCCTGGGATTTGCCCTCATCAGGGTCATACTTTCGCAGTTTTAACATGCATGTTGACCTGATCGAGGGTTTTTTCTGCTTTGGAGCACGTAGTAAAGTGGTACCACAATAAAACAGTCAATTAAACCTGGTTTCGATCAATATTTTAGAGGATAACGCAAGTTAGGTCTACGCTAGGCCTGGGATTTTCACTCATCAGACTCATACTTTCGCATTCTTCACATACTTGTTGAACGGATCTTGGGTTTTTTCTGGTGTGGATCACGTAGTAATGTGGTACCACACTGAAACAATCAATTAAACCTGGTCTTGATAAACATTTTAGAGGATAACGCATGTTAGGTCTGGGTTAGGTCTAGGATTTGCCCTCAACAGGCTCATACTTTCGCATATTTCTCATACTTCATGCCTGGATCCTGGGCTATTACTGGATCGGATCACGTAGTAATGTGGTACCACACTGAAACAGTCGATTAAACCAGGTTTCGATCAATATTTTTGAGGATAACGCATGTTAGGTCTACGCTAGGCCTGGGATTTTCACTCATCAGACTCATACTTTCGCATTCTTCACATACTTGTTGAACGGATCTTGGGTTTTTTCTGGTTTGGATCACATAGTAATGTGGTACCACACTGAAACAGTCGATTAAACCTGGTTTGGATCAATATTTTAGGGGATAACGCATGTTAGGTCTGGGATAGGTCTGGGATTTGACCTCATCAGGCTCCTACTTTCGCATATTTCTCATACTTCATGGCTAGATCCTGGGCTATCTCTGGTTTGGATCACGTAGTAATGTGGTACCACACTGAAACAGTCGATTAAACCTGGTTTCGATCAATATTTTAGAGGATAACGCATGTTAGGTCTAGGTTAGCCCTGGGACTTTCACTCATCAGACTCATACTTTCGCATTCTCCACTTACTTGTTGAACAGATCCTGGCTTTGTCTGGTTTGGATCACATAGTAATGTGGTACCACACTGAAACAGTCGATTAGACCAGGTTTCGATCAATATTTTAGAAGATAACGCGTGTTAGGTCTAGGTTAGGCCTGGGATTTTCACTCATCAGACTCATACTTTCGCATTCTTCACATACTTGTTGAACGGATCCTGGGTTTTTTCTGGTTTGGATCACGTAGTAATGTGGGACCACACTGAAACAGTCAATTAAACCTGGTTTCGATCAATATTTTAGAGAATAATTCATGTTAGGTCTAGGTTAGGTCTGGGATTTGCTCTCATCAGGCTCTTTCTTTCGCATATTTCTCATGCATGTTGAACAGATCCTGGGCTGTTTCTGGATTGTATCACGTAGTAATGTGTTACCACGCTGAAACAGGCAATTAAACCTGGTTTCGATCAATATTTTAGAGGATAACGCAAGTTAGGTCTGGGATAGGTCTAGGATTTGCCCTCATCAGGCTTTTACTTTCGCATATTTCTCATACTTCATGGCTAGATCCTGGGCTATTTCTGGATTGGATCACGAAGTAGTGTGGTACCGCACTGAAACAGTCCATTAAACCTGGTTTCCATCACTATTTTAGAGGACAACGCAAGTTAGGTGTAGGTAAGGCCTGAGATTTTCACTGATCAGACTCATACTTTCGCATTCTTCACATACTTGTTGAACGGATCCTGGGTTTTTTCTGGTTAGGATCACGTAGTAATGAGGTACCACACTGAAACGGTCAATTAAACCTGGTTTCGCTCAATATTTTAGAGGATAACGCATGTTAGGTCTAGGTTAGGTCTGGGATTTGCTCTCATCAGGCTCATTCTTTCGCATATTTCTCATACTTGATGGCTAGATCCTGGGCTTTTCTGGATTGCATCACGTAGTAATGTAGTACCACACTGAAACAGTCAATGAAACCTGGTTTCCATCACTATTTTAGAGGACAACGCAAGTTAGGTGTAGGTAAGGCCTGAGATCTTCACTGATCAGACTCATACTTTCGCATTCTTCACATTCTTGTTGAACGGATCCTGGGTTTTTTCTGGTTTGGATCACGTAGTAATGAGGTACCACACTGAAACGGTCAATTAAACCTGGTTTCGATCAATATTTTAGAGGATAACGCAAGTTAGGTCTAGGTTAGCCCTGGGATTTTCACTCATCAGACACATACTTTCGCATTCTACAGATACTTGTTGAACTGATCCTGGGTTTTTTCTGGTTTGGATCACGTAGTAATGTGGTACCACACTGAAACAGTCGATTAAACCTGGTTTCGATCAATATTTTAGAGGATAACGCATGTTAGGTCTAGGTTAGCCCTGGGACTTTCACTCATCAGACTCATACTTTCGCATTCTCCACTTACTTGTTGAACAGATCCTGGGTTTTTTCTGGTTTGGATCACGTAGTAATGTGGTACCACACTGAAACAGTCGATTAAACCTAGTTTCGATCAATATTTTAGAGGATAACGCAAGTTAGGTCTGGGATAGGTCTGGGATTTGACCTCATCAGACTCATACTTTCGCACACTTCACATACTCCTTGAACGGATCCTGGGTTATTTTCTGGTTTGGATCACATAGTAATGTGGTACCACACTGAAACAGTCGATTAAACCAGGTTTCGATCAATATTTTTGAGGATAACGCATGTTAGGTCTAGGTTAGGCCTGGGATTTTCACTCATCAGACTCATACTTTCGCATTCTTCACATACTTGTTGAACGGATCCTGGGTTTTTTCTGGTTTGGATCACGAAGTAATGTGGGACCACACTGAAACAGTCAATTAAACCTGGTTTCGATCAATATTTTAGAGAATAATTCATGTTAGGTCTAGGTTAGGTCTGGGATTTGCTCTCATCAGGCACATTCTTTCGCATATTTCTCATACTTGATGGCTAGATCCTGGGCTTTTTCTGGATTGCATGACGTAGTAATGAAGTACAGCACTGAAACAGTCAATTAAACCTGGTTCCGATCAATATTTTAGAGAATAATTCATGTTAGGTCTAGGTTAGGTCTGGGATTTGCTCTCATCCGGCTCATTCTTTCGCATATTTCTCATACTTCATGGCTAAATCCTGGGCTGTTTCAGGATTGTATCACGTAGTAATGTGGTACCACACTGAAACATTCAGTTAAACCTGGTCTTGATAAATATTTTTGGGGATAACGCATGTTAGGTCTGGGTTAGGTCTAGGATTTGCCGTCATCAGGCTCATATTTTCGCATATTTCTTATACTTCATGGATAGATCCTGGGCTATTTTCTGGTTTGGATCACATAGTAATGTGGTACCACACTGAAACAGTCGATTAAACCAGGTTTCGATCAATATTTTTGAGGATAACGCATGTTAGGTCTAGGTTAGGCCTGGGATTTTCACTCATCAGACTCATACTTTCGCATTCTTCACATACTTGTTGAACGGATCCTGGGTTTTTTCTGGTTTGGATCACGAAGTAATGTGGGACCACACTGAAACAGTCAATTAAACCTGGTTTCGATCAATATTTTAGAGAATAATTCATGTTAGGTCTAGGTTAGGTCTGGGATTTGCTCTCATCAGGCACATTCTTTCGCATATTTCTCATACTTGATGGCTAGATCCTGGGCTTTTTCTGGATTGCATCACGTAGTAATGAAGTACAGCACTGAAACAGTCAATTAAACCTGGTTCCGATCAATATTTTAGAGAATAATTCATGTTAGGTCTAGGTTAGGTCTGGGATTTGCTCTCATCCGGCTCATTCTTTCGCATATTTCTCATACTTCATGGCTAAATCCTGGGCTGTTTCAGGATTGTATCACGTAGTAATGTGGTACCACAATGAAACATTCAGTTAAACCTGGTCTTGATAAATATTTTTGGGGATAACGCATGTTAGGTCTGGGTTAGGTCTAGGATTTGCCGTCATGAGGCTCATATTTTCGCATATTTCTTATACTTCATGGATAGATCCTGGGCTATTTTCTGGTTTGGATCACATAGTAATGTGGTACCACACTGAAACAGTCGATTAAACCAGGTTTCGATCAATATTGTTGAGGATAACGCATGTTAGGTCTAGGTTAGGCCTGGGATTTTCACTCATCAGACTCAATCTTTCGCATTCTTCACATACTTGTTGAACGGATCCTGGGTTTTTTGTGGTTTGGATCACGTAGTAATGTGGGACCACACTGAAACAATCAATTAAACCTGGTCTTGATAAATATTTTAGAGGATAACGCATGTTAGGTCTGGGTTAGGTCTAGGATTTGCTCTCGTCAGGCTCATACTTTCGCATATTTCTCATACCTCATGGCTAGATCCTGGGCTATTTCTGGATTGGATCACGTAGTAATGTGGTACCACACTGAAACAGTCAATTAAACCTGGTTTCGATCAATATTTTAGAGGATAACGCAAGTTAGGTCTGGGATCGGTCTGGGATTTGCCCTCATCAGGCTCATACTTTCGCGTTTTTCACATACTTGTTGAAATGATCCTGGGTTTTTTCTGGTTTGGTACACGTAGTAATGTGGTACCACACTGAAACAGTCCATTAAACCTGGTTTCGCTCAATATATTAAAAGATAACGCATGTTAGGTCTAGGTTAGGCCTGGGATTTGCCCTCATCAGGGTCATACTTTCGCAGTTTTAACATGCATGTTGACCTGATCGAGGGTTTTTTCTGCTTTGGAGCACGTAGTAACGTGGTACCACACTAAAACAGTCAATTAAACTTGGTTTCGATCAATATTTTAGAGGATAACGCAAGTTAGGTCTTGGATAGGTCTAGGATTTGCCCTCATCAGGCTCATTCTTTCGCATATTTCTCATACTTCATGGCTAGATCCTGGGCTTTTTCTGGATTGCATCACGTAGTATTGTGCTACCACACTGAAACAGTCGATTAAACCAGGTTTCGATCAATATTTTTGAGGATAACGCATGTTAGGTCTTCGCTAGGCCTTGGATTTTCACTCATCAGACTCATACTTTCGCATTCTTCACATACTTGTTGAACGGATCTTGGGTTTTTTCTGGTGTGGCTCACGTAGTAATGTGGTACCACACTGAAACAATCAATTAAACCTGGTCTTGATAAACATTTTAGAGGATAACGCATCTTAGGTCTGGGTTAGGTCTAGGATTTGCCCTCATCAGGCTCATACTTTCGCATATTTCTCATACTTCATGGCTGGATCCTGGGCTTTTTGTGGATTGCATCACGTAGTATTGTGGTACGACACTGAAACAGTCGATTAAACCAGGTTTCGATCAATATTTTTGAGGACAACGCATGTTAGGTCTACGCTAGGCCTGGGATTTTCACTCATCAGACTCATACTTTCGCATTCTTCACATACTTGTTGAACGGATCTTGGGTTTTTTCTGGTTTGGATCACATAGTAATGTGGTACCACACTGAAACAGTCCATTAAACCAGGTTTGGACCAATATTTTAGGGGATAACGCATGTTAGGTCTTGGTTAGGTCTGGGATTTTCACTCATCAGACTCATACTTTCGCATTCTTCACATACTTGTTGAACGGATCCTGGATTTTTTCTGGTTTGGATCACATAGTAATGTGGTACCACACTGAAACAGTCGATTAAACCTGGTTTCGATCAAAATTTTAGAGGATAACGCAAGTTAGGTCTGGGATAGGTCTGGGATTTGACCTCATCAGACTCATACTTTCGCACACTTCACATACTCCTTGAACAGATCCTGGGTTATTTTCTGGTTTGGATCACATAGTAATGTGGTACCACACTGAAACAGTCGATTAGACCAGGTTTCGATCAATATTTTAGAGGATAACGCGTGTTAGGTCTAGGTTAGGCCTGGGATTTTCACTCATCAGACTCATACTTTCGCATTCTTCACATACTTGTTGAACGGATCCTGTGTTTTTTCTGGTTTGGATCACGTAGTGATGTGGTACCACACTGAAACAGTCGATTAAACCTGGTTTCGATCAAAATTTTAGAGGATAACGCAAGTTAGGTCTGGGATAGGTCTGGGATTTGACCTCATCAGGCTCTTTCTTTCGCATATTTCTCATACATGTTGAACAGATCCTGGGCTGTTTCTGGATTGTATCACGTAGTAATGTGGTACCACGCTGAAACAGGCAATTAAACCTGGTTTCGATCAATATTTTGGAGGATAACGCAAGTTAGGTCTGGGATAGGTCTAGGATTTGCCCTCATCAGGCTCTTACTTTCGCATATTTCTCATACTTCATGGCTAGATCCTGGGCTATTTCTGGATTGGATCACGTAGTAAAGTGGTACCACACTGAAACATTCAATGAAACCTGGTCTGGATAAATATTTTAGAGGATAACGCATCTTAAGTCTGGGTTAGGTCTAAGATTTGCCCTCATAAGGCTCACAGTTTCGCGTTTTTCACATTCTTGTTGAACAGATCCTGGGTTTTGTCTGGTTTGGATCACGAAGTAGTGTGATACCACACTGAAACAGTCGATTAAACCTGGTTTCGATGAATATTTTAGAGGATAACGCATGTTAGGTCTAGGTTAGGCCTGGGATTTTCACTCATCAGGCTCATACTTTCGCATTCTTCACATACTTGTTGAACGGATCATGGGTTTTTTCTGGTTTGGATCACGACGTAACGTGGGACCACACTGAAACAGTCAATTAAACCTGGTTTCGATCAATATTTTAGAGAATAATTCATGTTAGGTCTGGGTTAGGTCTAGGATTTGCCCTCATCAGGCTCACAGTTTCGCGTTTTTCACATACTTGTTGAACAGATCCTGGGCTTTTTCTGGATTGCATCACGTAGTAATGAAGTACAACACTGAAACACTCAATTAAACCTGGTTTCCATCAATATTATTGAGGATAACGCATGTTAGGTCTAGGTTAGGCCTGGGATTTTCACTCATCAGACTCATACTTTCGCATTCTTCACATACTTGTTGAACCGATCTTGGGTTTTTTCTGGTGTGGATCACGTAGAAGTGTGGTACCACACTGAAACAGTCCATTAAACCTGGTTTGGATCAATATTTTAGAGGATAACGCATGTTAGGTCTAGGTTAGGTCTGGGATTTTCACTCATGAGACTCATACTTTCGCATACTTCACATACTTGTTGAACGGATCCTGGGCTATTTCTGGATTGGATCACGTAGTAATGTGGTACCACACTGAAACAGTCAATTAAACCTGGTTTTGATCAATATTTTAGAGAATAATTCATGTTAGGTCTAGGTTAGGTCTGGGATTTGCTCTCATCAGGCTCATTCTTTCGCATATTTCTCATACTTGACGGCTAGATCCTGGGCTTTTTCTGGATTGCATCACGTAGTAATGATGTACAACACTGAAACAGTCAATTAAACCTGGTTTCGATCAATATTTTAGAGAATAATTCATGTTAGGTCTAGGTTAGGTCTGGGATTTGCTCTCATCAGGCTCATTCTTTCGCATATTTCTCATACTTGATGGATAGATCCTGGGCTTTCTCTGGATTGCATCACGTAGTAATGATGTACAACACTGAAACAGTCAATTAAACCTGGTTTCCATCTTTATTTTAGAGGACAACACATGTTATGTCTAGATTAGGCCTGGGATTTGCTCCCATCAGGGTCATACTTTCGCAGTTTTAACATACATGTGGACCTGATCGAGGGTTTTTTCAGCTTTGGATCACGTAGTAAAGTGGTACCACACTGAAACAGTCCATTAAACCTGGTTGCGATCAATATTTTAGAGGATAACGCATGTTAGGTCTGGGTTAGGTCTAGGATTTGCCCTCATCAGGCTCATACTTTCGCATATTTCTCATACTTCATGGCTAGATCCTGGGCTATTTCTGGATTGGATCACGTAGTAATGTGGTACCACACTGAAACAGTCAATTAAACCTGGTTTCCATCAATATTTTAGAGGACAACGCATGTTTGGTCTAGCTTAGGCCTGGGATTTGCCCTCATCAGGGGCATTCTTTCGCAGTTTTAACATACATGTCGACCTGATCGAGGGTTTTTTCTGCTTGGGATCACGTAGTAAAGTGGTGCCACACTGAAACAGTCCATTAAACCTGGTTTGGATCAATATTTTAGAGGATAACGCATGTTAGGTCTAGGTTAGCCCTGGGATTATCACTCATCAGACTCATACCTTCGCATTCTTCACATACTTGTTGAACGGATCCTGGGTTTTTTCTGGTTTGGTTCACGTAGTAATGTGGTACCACACTGAAACATTCAATTAAACCTGATCTTGATAAATATTTGAGAGGATAACGCATGTTAGGTTTGGGTTAAGTCTAGGATTTGCCCTCATCAGGCTCATACTTTCGCATATTTCTCATACTTGATGGCTAGATCCTGGGCTGTTTCTACATTGTATCACGTAGTAATGTGGTACCACGCTGAAACAGTCAATTAAACCTGGTTTCGATCAATATTTTAGAGGATAACGCATGTCAGGTCTAGGTTAGCCCTGGGATTATCACTCATCAGACTCATACCTTCGCATTCTTCACATACTTGTTGAACGAATCCTGGGTTTCTTCTGGTTTGGTTCACGTAGTAATGTGGTACCACACTAAAACATTCAATTAAACCTGGTCTTGATAAATATTTTAGAGGATAACGCATGTTAGGTCTGGGTTAGGTCTGGGATTTGCCCTCATCAGGCTTATACTTTCGCATATTTCTCGTACTTAATGGCTAGATCCTTTGCTTTTTCTGGATTGGATCACGTAGTAATGTGGTACCACACTGAAACAGTCGATTAAACCTGGTTTCGATCAATATTTTAGAGGATAACGCAAGTTAGGTCTGGGATAGGTCTGGGATTTGACCTCATCAGACTCATACTTTCGCACACTTCACATACTCGCTGAACAGATCCTGGGTTATTTTCTGGTTTGGATCAGGTAGTAATGTGGTACCACACTAAAACATTCAATTAAACCTGGTCTTGATAAATATTTTAGAGGATAACGCATGTTAGGTCTGTGTTAGGTCTAGGATTTGCCCTCATCAGGCTCATTCTTTCGCATATTTGTCAAACTTGATGGCTAGATCCTGGGCTTTTTCTCGATTGCATCGCGTAGTAATGTGGTACCACACTAAAACATTCAATTAAACCTGGTCTTGATAAATATTTTAGAGGATAACGCATGTTAGGTCTGGGTTAGGTCTTGGATTTGCCCCCATCAGGCTCATACTTTTGCATATTTCTCATATTTCATGGCTAGATCCTTTGCTTTTTCTGGATTGTATCACGTAGTAATGAAGTACAACACTGAAACAGTCAATTAAACCTGGTTTCCATCAATATCTTAGAGGACAACGCAAGTTAGGTCTGGGATAGGTCTGGGACTTGCCCTCATCAGGCTCATACTTTCGCGTTTTTCACATACTTTTTGAACAGATCCTGGGCTTTTTCTGGATTGCATCACGTAGTAATGAAGTACAACACTGAAACAGTAAATTAAACCTGGTTTCCATCAATATCTTAGAGGACAACGCAAGTTAGGTCTGGCATAGGTCTGGGATTTGCCCTCATCAGGCTCATACTTTCGCGTTTTTCACATACTTGTTGAACAGATCCTGGGTTTTTTCTGGTTTGGATCACGTAGTAATGTGGGACCACACTGAAACAGTCGATTAAACCTGGTCTCGATCAATATTTTAGAGGATAACGCAAGCTAAGTCTGGGATTGGTCTGGGATTTGACCTCATCAGACTCATACTTTCGCATTCTTCACATACTTGTTGAACGGATCATGGGTTTTTTCTGGTTTGGATCACGTAGTAATGTGGGTCCACACTGAAACAATCAATTAAACCTGGTCTTGATAAATATTTTAGAGGATAACGCATGTTAGGTCTGGGATAGGTCTGGGATTTGCCCTCATCAGACTCATACTTTCGCACACTTCACATACTCGTTGAACAGATCCTGGGTTTTTTCTGGTTTGGATCACGTAGTAATGTGGTACCACACTGAAACAGTCGATTAAACCTGGTTTCGATCAATATTTTAGAGGATAACGCAAGTTAAGTCTGGGATTGGTCTGGGATTTGACCTCATCAGACTCATACTTTCGCACACTTCACATACTCGTTGAACAGATCCTGGGTTATTTTCTGGTTTGGATCACATAGAAATGTGGTACCACACTGAAACAGTCGATTAAACCAGGTTTCGATCAATATTCTTGAGGATAACGCATGTTAGGTCTAGGTTAGTCCTGGGATTTTCACTCATCAGGCTCATACTTTCGCAATCTTCACATACTTGTTGAACGGATCCTGGGTTTTTTCTGGTTTGGATCACGTAGTAATGTGGGACCACACTGAAACAGTCAATTAAACCTGGTTTCGATCAATATTTTAGAGAATAATTCATGTTAGGTCTAGGTTAGGTCTGGGATTTGCTCTCATCAGGCTCATTCTTTCGCATATTTCTCATACTTGATGACTAGATCCTGGGCTTTCTCCGGATTGCATCACGTAGTAATGAAGTACAACACTGAAACAGTCAATTAAACCTGGTTTCCATCAATATCTTAGAGGACAACGCAAGTGAGGTCTGGGATAGGTCTGGGATTTGCCCTCATCAGGCTCATACTTTCGCGTTTTTCACATACTTGTTGAACAGATCCTGGGTTTTTTCTGGTTTGTATCACGTAGTAGTGTTGTACCACACCGAAACAGTCCATTAAACCTGGTTTGGATCAATATTTTAGAGGATAACGCATGTTAGGTCTAGGTTAGCCCTGGGATTTTCACTCATCAGACTCATACTTTCGCATTCTTCACATACTTGTAGAACTGATCCGGGGTTTTTTCTGGTTTGGATCACGTAGTAATGTGGTACCACACTGAAACAGTCAATGAAACCTGGTTTCCATCAATATTTTAAAGGACAACGCAAGTTAGGTCTAGGTAAGGCCTGTGATTTCCACTGGTCAGACTCATACTTTCTCATCCTTCACATACTTGTTGAACGGATCATGGGTTTTTTCTGGTTTGGATCACGTAGTAATGTGGGTCCACACTGAAACAATCAATTAAACCTGGTCTTGATAAATATTTTAGAGGATAACGCATGTTAGGTCTGGGATAGGTCTGGGATTTGCCCTCATCAGACTCATACTTTCGCACACTTCACATACTCGTTGAACAGATCCTGGGTTTTTTCTGGTTTGGATCACGTAGTAATGTGGTACCACACTGAAACAGTCGATTAAACCTGGTTTCGATCAATATTTTAGAGGATAACGCAAGTTAAGTCTGGGATTGGTCTGGGATTTGACCTCATCAGACTCATACTTTCGCACACTTCACATACTCGTTGAACAGATCCTGGGTTATTTTCTGGTTTGGATCACATAGAAATGTGGTACCACACTGAAACAGTCGATTAAACCAGGTTTCGATCAATATTCTTGAGGATAACGCATGTTAGGTCTAGGTTAGTCCTGGGATTTTCACTCATCAGGCTCATACTTTCGCAATCTTCACATACTTGTTGAACGGATCCTGGGTTTTTTCTGGTTTGGATCACGTAGTAATGTGGGACCACACTGAAACAGTCAATTAAACCTGGTTTCGATCAATATTTTAGAGAATAATTCATGTTAGGTCTAGGTTAGGTCTGGGATTTGCTCTCATCAGGCTCATTCTTTCGCATATTTCTCATACTTGATGACTAGATCCTGGGCTTTCTCCGGATTGCATCACGTAGTAATGAAGTACAACACTGAAACAGTCAATTAAACCTGGTTTCCATCAATATCTTAGAGGACAACGCAAGTGATGTCTGGGATAGGTCTGGGATTTGCCCTCATCAGACTCATACTTTCGCACACTTCACATACTCGTTGAACAGATCCTGGGTTTTTTCTGGTTTGGATCACGTAGTAATGTGGTACCACACTGAAACAGTCGATTAAACCTGGTTTCGATCAATATTTTAGAGGATAACGCAAGTTAAGTCTGGGATTGGTCTGGGATTTGACCTCATCAGACTCATACTTTCGCACACTTCACATACTCGTTGAACAGATCCTGGGTTATTTTCTGGTTTGGATCACATAGAAATGTGGTACCACACTGAAACAGTCGATTAAACCAGGTTTCGATCAATATTCTTGAGGATAACGCATGTTAGGTCTAGGTTAGCCCTGGGATTTTCACTCATCAGACTCATACTTTCGCATTCTTCACATACTTGTGGAACTGATCCGGGGTTTTTTCTGGTTTGGATCACGTAGTAATGTGGTACCACACTGAAACAGTCAATGAAACCTGGTTTCCATCAATATTTTAGAGGACAACGCAAGTTAGGTCTAGGTAAGGCCTGTGATTTCCACTGATCAGACTCATACTTTCTCATCCTTCACATACTTGTGGAACGGATCCTGGGTTTTTTCTGGTTTCGATCACGTAGTAATGTGGTACCACACTGAAACGGTCAATTAAACCTGGTTTCGATCAATATTTTAAAGGACAACGCAAGTTACGTCTGGGATAGGTCTAGGATTTGCCCTCATCAGGCTCTTACTTTCGCATATTTCTCATACTTCATGGCTAGATCCTGGGCTGTTTCTGGATTGTATCACGCAGTAATGTGGTACCACGCTGAAACAGTCAATTAAACCTGGTTTCGATCAATATTTTAGAGAATAATTCATGTTAGGACTGGGTTAGGTCTAGGATTTGCCCTCATCAGGCTCATACTTTCGCATATTTCTCATACTTCATGGCTAGATCCTGGGCTGTTTCTGGATTGTATCACGTAGTAATGTGGTACCACGCTGAAACAGTCAATTAAACCTGGTTTCGATCAATATTTTAGAGGACAACGCAAGTTACGTCTGGTATAGGTCTAGGATTTGCCCTCATCAGGCTCTTACTTTCGCATATTTCTCATACTTCATGGCTAGATCCTGGGCTGTTTCTGGATTGTATCACGTAGTAATGTGGTACCACGCTGAAACAGTCAATTAAACCTGGTTTCGATCAATATTTTAGGGAATAATTCATGTTAGGTCTGGGATAGGTCTGGGATTTGCTCTCATCAGGCTCATTCCTTCGCATATTTCTCATACTTGATGGCTAGATCCTGGGCTTTTTCTGGATTGCATCACGTAGTAATGTAGTACCACACTGAAACAGTCAATGAAACCCGGTTTCCATCAATATTTTAGAGGACAACGCAAGTTAGGTCTAGGTAAGGCCTGTGATTTCCACTGATCAGACTCATACTTTCGCATCCTTCACATACTTGTTGAACGGATCCTGGGTTTTTTCTGGTTTGGATCACGTAGTAATGTGGTACCACACTGAAACGGTCAATTAAACCTGGTTTCGATCAGTATTTTAGAGGATAACGCATGTTAGGTCTAGGTTAGGTCTGGGATTTGCTCTCATCAGGCTCATTCTTTCGCATATTTCTCATACATGTTGAACAGATCCAGGGTTTTTTCAGGTTTGGATCACGTAGTAATGTGGGACCACACTGAAACAATCCATTAAACCTGGTCTTGATAAATATTTTAGAGGATAACGCATGTTAGGTCTAGGTTAGGTCTGGGATTTTCACTCATCAGACTCATACTTTCGCATTCTTCACATACTTGTTGAACGGATCCTGGGTTTTTTCTGGTTTGGATCACGTGGTAATGTGGGTCCACACTGAAACAATCAATTAAACCTGGTCTTGATAAATATTTTAGAGGATAACGCATGTTAGGTCTGGGATAGGTCTGGGATTTGCGCACATCAGACTCATACTTTCGCATTCTTCACATACTTGTTGAACGGATCCTGGGTTTTTTCTGGTTTGGATCACGTAGTAATGTGGGACCACACTGAAACAGTCAATTAAACCTGGATTCGATCAATATTTTAGAGAATAATTCATGTTAGGTCTAGGTTAGGTCTGGGATTTGCTCTCATCAGGCTCATTCTTTCGCATATTTCTCATACTTGATGACTAGATCCTGGGCTTTTTCTGGATTGCATCACGTAGTAATGAAGTACAACACTGAAACAGTCAATTAAACCTGGTTTCCATCAATATCTTAGAGGACAACGCAAGTGAGGTCTGGGATAGGTCTGGGATTTGCCCTCGTCAGGCTCATACTTTCGCGTTTTTCACATACTTGTTGAACAGATCCTGGGTTTTTTCTGGTTTGTATCACGTAGTAGTGTGGTACCACACTGAAACAGTCCATTAAACCTGGTTTGGATCAATATTTTAGAGGATAACGCATGTTAGGTCTAGGTTAGCCCTGGGATTTTCACTCATCAGACTCATACTTTCGCATTCTTCACATACTTGTAGAACTGATCCTGGGTTTTTTCTGGTTTGGATCACGTAGTAATGTGGTACCACACTGAAACAGTCAATGAAACCTGGTTTCCATCAATATTTTAGAGGACAACGCAAGTTAGGTCTAGGTAAGGCCTGTGATTTCCACTGATCAGACTCATACTTTCGCATCCTTCACATACTTGTTGAACGGATCCTGGGTTTTTTCTGGTTTCGATCACGTAGTAATGTGGTACCACACTGAAACGGTCAATTAAACCTGGTTTCGATCAATATTTTAGAGGACAACGCAAGTTACGTCTGGGATAGGTCTAGGATTTGCCCTCATCAGGCTCTTACTTTCGCATATTTCTCATACTTCATTGCTAGATCCTGGGCTGTTTCTGGATTGTATCACGTAGTAATGGGGTACCACGCTGAAACAGTCAATTAAACCTGGTTTCGATCAATATTTTAGAGAATAATTCATGTTAGGTCTGGGTTAGGTCTAGGATTTGCCCTCATCAGGCTCATACTTTCGCATATTTCTCGTACTTCATGGCTAGATCCTGGGCTGTTTCTGGATTGTATCACGTAGTAATGTGGTACCACGCTGAAACAGTCAATTAAACCTGGTTTCGATCAATATTTTAGAGGACAACGCAAGTTACGTCTGGGATAGGTCTAGGATTTGCCCTCATCAGGCTCTTACTTTCGCATATTTCTCATACTTCATGGCTAGATCCTGGGCTGTTTCTGGATTGTATCACGTAGTAATGTGGTACCACGCTGAAACAGTCAATTAAACCTGGTTTCGATCAATATTTTAGAGAATAATTCATGTTAGGTCTGGGATAGGTCTGGGATTTGCTCTCATCAGGCTCATTCCTTCGCATATTTCTCATACTTGATGGCTAGATCCTGGGCTTTTTCTGGATTGCATCACGTAGTAATGTAGTACCACACTGAAACAGTCAATGAAACCTGGTTTCCATCAATATTTTAGAGGACAACGCAAGTTAGGTCTAGGTAAGGCCTGTGATCTCCACTGATCAGACTCATACTTTCGCATCCTTCACATACTTGTTGAACGGATCCTGGGTTTTTTCTGGTTTGGATCACGTAGTAATGTGGTACCACACTGAAACGGTCAATTAAACCTGGTTTCGATCAATATTTTAGAGGACAACGCAAGTTACGTCTGGGATAGGTCTAGGATTTGCCCTCATCAGGCTCTTGCTTTCGCATATTTCTCATACTTCATGGCTAGCTCCTGGGCTATTTCTGGAATGGATCACGTAGTAAAGTGGTACCACACTGAAACATTCAACGAAACCTGGTCTGGATAAATATTTTAGAGGATAACGCATCTTAGGTCTGGGTTAGGTCTAAGATTTGCCCTCATCAGGCTCACAGTTTCGCGTTTTTCACATACTTGCTGAACAGATCATGGGTTTTTTCTGGTTTGGATCACGTAGTAGTGTGATACCACACTGAAACAGTCGATTAAACCTGGCTTCGATCAATATTTTAGTGGATGACGCATGTTAGGTCTAGGTTAGGTCTGGGATTTGCTCTCATCAGGCTCATTCTTTCGCATATTTCTCATACATGTTGAACAGATCCTGGGTTTTTTCAGGTTTGGATCACGTAGTAATGTGGGACCACACTGAAACAATCAATTAATCCTGGTCTTGATAAATATTTTAGAGGATAACGCATGTTAGGTCTAGGTTAGGTCTGGGATTTTCACTCA
Source organism: Colletes latitarsis (assembly GCF_051014445.1). Lineage (NCBI taxonomy): Eukaryota > Metazoa > Arthropoda > Insecta > Hymenoptera > Colletidae > Colletes > Colletes latitarsis. The sequence goes on along the minus strand of NW_027488366.1, from coordinate 7,143,709 downwards.
TCAGACTCATACTTTCGCATTCTTCACATACTTGTTGAACGGATCCCGGGTTTTTTCTGGTTTGGCTCAGGTGGTAATGTGGGTCCACACTGAAACAATCAATTAAACCTGGTCTTGATAAATATTTTAGAGGATAACGCATGTTAGGTCTGGGATAGGTCTGGGATTTGCCCACATCAGACTCATACTTTCGCACACTTCACATACTCGTTGAACAGATCCTGGGTTTTTTCTGGTTTGGATCACATAGTAATGTGGTACCACACTGAAACAGTCCATTAAACCTGGTTTGGATCAATATTTTAGAGGATAACGCATGTTAGGTCTAGGTTAGCCCTGGGATTTTCACTCATCAGACTCATACTTTCGCATTCTTCACATACTTGTTGAACTGATCCTGGGTTTTTTCTGGTTCGGATCACGTAGTAATGTGGTACCACACTGAAGCAGTCGATTAAACCTGGTCTCGATCAATATTTTAGAGGATAACGCAAGTTAGGTCTGGGATAGGTCTGGGATTTGACCTCATCAGACTCATACTTTCGCACAACTTCACATACTCGTTGAACAGATCCTGGGTTATTTTCTGGTTTGGATCACATAGTAATGTGGTAGCACACTGAAACAGTCGATTAAACCAGGTTTCGATCAATATTTTAGAGTATAACTCATGTTAGGTCAAGGTTAGGCCCGGGATTTTCATTTATCAGACTCATACTTTTGCATTCTTCACATACTTGTTGAACGGATTCTGGGATTTTTCTGGTTTGGATCACGTAGTAATGTGGGACCACACTGAAACAGTCAATTAAACCTGGTTTCGATCAATATTTTAGAGGATAACGCAAGTTAAGTCTGGGATTGGTCTGGGATTTGACCTCATAAGACTCATACTTTCGCATACTTCACATACTTGTTGATCGGATCCTGGGTTTTTTCTGGTTTGGATCACGTAGTAATGAGGTACCACACTGAAACGGTCAATTAAACCTGGTTTCGATCAATATTTTAGTGGATAACGCAAGTTAGGTCTGGGATAGGTCTGGGATTTGCCCTCATCAGGCTCATACTTTCGCGTTTTTCACATACTTGTTGAACAGATCATGGGATTTTTCTGGTTTGGGTCACGTAGTAATGTGGTACCACACTGAAACAGTCGATTAAACCTGGTTTCGATCAATATTTTAGAGGATAACGCAAGCTAGGTCAAGGTTAGGCCTGGGATTTTCACTGATCAGACTCATACTTTGGCATTCTTCACATACTTGTTGAACTGATCCTGGGTTTTTGCTGGTTTGGATCACGTAGTAATGTGGTACCACACTGAAACAGTCGATTAAACCTGGTTTCGATCAATATTTTAGAGTATAACTCATGTTAGGTCTAGGTTAGGCCTGGGATTTTCACTCATCAGACTCATACTTTCGCATTCTTCACATACTTGTTGAAGGGAACCGGGGTTTTTTCTGGTTTGGATCACGTAGTAATGTGGGACCACACTGAAACAGTCAATTAAACCTGGTTTCGATCAATATTTTAGAGAATAATTCATGTTAGGTCTAGGTTAGGTCTGGGATTTGCTCTCATCAGGCTCATTTTTTCGCATATTTCTCATACTTGATGGCTAGATCCTGGGCTTTTTCTGGATTGCATCACGTAGTAATGAAGTACAACACTGCAACAGTCAATTAAACCTGGTTTCCATCAATATCTTAGAGGACAACGCAAGTTAGGTCTGGGATATGTCTGGGATTTGCCCTCATCAGGCTCATACTTTCGCGTTTTTCACATACTTGTTGAACAGATCCTGGGTTTTTTCAGGTTTGGATCACGTTGTAGTGTGGTACCACACTGAAACAGTCCATTAAACCTGGTTTTGATCAATATTTTAGAGGATGACGCATGTTAGGTCTAGGTTAGCCCTGGGATTTTCACTCATCAGACTCATACTTTCGCATTCTTCACTTACTTGTTCAACTGATCCTGGGTTTTTTCTGGTTTGGACCACGTAGTAATGTGGTACCACGCTGAAACAGTCAATTAAACCTGGTTTCGATCAATATTTTAGAGAATAATTCATGTTAGGTCTGTGTTAGGTCTAGGATTTGCCCTCATCAGGCTCATACTTTCGCATATTTCTCATACTTCATGGCTAGATCCTGGGCTGTTTCTGGATTGTATCACGTAGTAATGTGGTACCACGCTGAAACAGTCAATTAAACCTGGTTTCGATCAATATTTTAGAGGATAACGCAAGTTACGTCTGGGATAGGTCTAGGATTTGCCCTCATCAGGCTCTTACTTTCGCATATTTCTCATACTTCATGGCTAGATCCTGGGCTATTTCTGGTTTGGATCACTAAGTAGTGTGGTACCACACTGAAACAGTCCATTTAACCTGGTTTCGCTCAATATTTTAGAGGATAACGCATGTTAGGTCTAGGTTAGGTCTGGGATTTGCTCTCATCAGGCTCATTCTTTCGCATATTTCTCATACTTGATGGCTAGATCCTGGGCTTTTTCTGGATTGCATCACGTAGTAATGTAGTACCACACTGAAACAGTCAATGAAACCTGGTTTCCATCAATATTTTAGAGGACAACGCAAGTTAGGTCTAGGTAAGGCCTGAGATTTTCACTGATCAGACTCATACTTTCGCATCCTTCACATACTTCTTGAACGGATCCTGGGTTTTTTCTGGTTTGGATCACGTAGTAATGTGGTACCACACTGAAACGGTCAATTAAACCTGGTTTCGATCAATATTTTAGAGGATAACGCAAGTTAGGTCTGGGATAGGTCTGGGATTTGCCCTCATCAGGCTCATACTTTCGCGTTTTTCACATACTTGTTGAACAGATCATGGGTTTTTTCTGGTTTGGGTCACGTAGTAGTGTGATACCACACTGAAACAGTCGATTAAACCTGGTTTCGATCAATATTTTAGAGGATAACGCATGTTAGGTCTAGGATAGCCCTGGGATTTTCACTCATCAGACTCATACTTTCGCATTCTTCACATACTTGTTGAACTGATCCTCGGTTTTTTCTGGTGTGGATCACGTAGTAATGTGGTACCACACTGAAACAGTCGATTAAACCCGGTCTCGATCAATATTTTAGAGAATAATTCATGTTAGGTCTAGGTTAGGTCTGGGATTTGCTCTCATCAGGCTCATTCTTTCGCATATTTCTCATACTTGATGGCTAGATCCTGGGCTTTTTCTGGATTGCATCACGTAGTAATGAAGTACAACACTGAAACAGTCAATTAAACCTGGTTTCCATCAATATCTTAGAGGACAACGCAAGTTAGGTCTGGGATATGTCTGGGATTTGCCCCCATCAGGCTCATACTTTCGCGTTTTTCACATACTCGTTGAACAGATCCTGGGTTATTTTCTGGTTTGGATCACATAGTAATGTGGTTCCACACTGAAACAGTCGATTTAACCAGGTTTCGATCAATATTTTTGAGGATAACGAATGTTAGGTCCAGGTTAGGCCTGGGATTTTCACTCATCAGACTCATACTTTCGCATTCTTCACATACTTGTTGAACGGATCCTGGGTTTTTTCTGGTTTGGATCACGTAGTAATGTGGGACCACACTGAAACAGTCAATTAAGCCTGGTTTCGATCAATATTTTAGAGAATAATTCATGTTAGGTCTAGGTTAGGTCTGGGATTTGCTCTCATCATGCTCATTCTTTCGCATATTTCTCATACTTGATGGCTAGATCCTGGGTTATTTTCTGGTTTGGATCACATACTAATGTGGTACCACACTGAAACAGTCGATTAAACCAGGTTTCGATCAATATTTTAGAGTATAACTCATGTTAGGTCTAGGTTAGGCCTGGGATTTTCACTGATCAGACTCATACTTTCGCATTCTTCACATACTTGTTGAAGGGATCCGGGGTTTTTTCTGGTTTGGATCACGTAGTAATGTGGGACCACACTGAAACAGTCGATTAAACGTGGTTTCGATCAATATTTTATGGGATAACGCAAGTTACGTCTGGGATTGGTCCGGGATTTGACCTCATCAGACTCATACTTTCGCATTCTTCACATACTTGTTGAACGGATCTTGGGTTTTTTCTGGAGTGGATCACGTAGTAATGTGGTACCACACTGAAACAGTTCATTAAACCTGGTTTCCATCACTATTTTAGAGGACAACGCAAGTTAGGTCTGGGATATGTCTGGGATTTGCCGTCATCAAGCTCATACTTTCGCGTTTTTCACATAATTGTAGAACAGATCCTGGGTTTTTTCTAGTTTGGATCACGTAGTAATGTGGTACCACACTGAAACAGTCGATTAAACGTGGTTTCGATCAATATTTTAGAGGATAACGCATGTTAGGTCTAGGATAACCCTGGGATTTTCACTCATCAGACTCATACTTTCGCATTCTTCACATACTTGTTGAACTGATCCTCGGTTTTTTCTGGTTTGGATCACGTAGTAATGTGGTACCACACTGAAACAGTCGATTAAACCTGGTCTCGATCAATATTTTAGAGAATAATTCATGTTAGGTCTAGGTTAGGTCTGGGATTTGCTCTCATCAGGCTCATTCTTTCGCATATTTCTCATACTTGATGGCTAGATCCTGGGCTTTTTCTGGATTGCATCACGTAGTAATGAAGTACAACACTGCAACAGTCAATTAAACCTGGTTTCCATCAATATCTTAGAGGACAACGCAAGTTAGGTCTGGGATATGTCTCGGATTTGCCCTCATCAGGCTCATACTTTCGCGTTTTTCACATACTTGTTGAACAGATCCTGGGTTTTTTCAGGTTTGGATCACGTTGTAGTGTGGTACCACACTGAAACGGTCAATTAAACCCGGTTCCGATCAATATTCTAGAGGACAACGCAAGTTACGTCTGGGATAGGTCTGGGATTTGCTCTCATCAGGCTCATACTTTCGCATATTTCTCATACTTCATGGCTAGATCCTGGGCTGTTTCTGGATTGTATCACGTAGTAATGTGGTACCACGCTGAAACAGTCAATTAAACCTGGTTTCGATCAATATTTTAGAGGACAACGCAAGTTAGGTCTAGGTAAGGCCTGTGATTTCCACTGATCAGACTCATACTTTCGCATCCTTCACATACTTGTTGAACGGATCCTGGGTTTTTTCTGGTTTGGATCACGTAGTAATGTGGTCCACACTGAAACGGTCAATTAAACCTGGTTTCGATCAATATTTTAGAGGATAACGCAAGTAACGTCTGGGATAGGTCTAGGATTTGCCCTCATCAGGCTCTTACTTTCGCATATTTCTCATACTTCATGGCTAGATCCTGGGCTATTTCTGGTTTGGATCACGAAGTAGTGTGGTACCACACTAAAACAGTCCATTAAACCTGGTTTCGCTCAATATTTTAGAGGATAACGCATGTTAGGTCTAGGTTAGGTCTGGGATTTGCTCTCATCAGGCTCATTCCTTCGCATATTTCTCATACTTGATGGCTAGATCCTGGGCTTTTTCTGGATTGCATCACGTAGTAATGTAGTACCACACTGAAACAGTCAATGAAACCTGGTTTCCATCAATATTATAGAGGACAACGCAAGTTAGGTCTAGGTAAGGCCTGTGATTTCCACTGATCAGACTCATACTTTCTCATCCTTCACATACTTGTTGAACGGATCCTGGGTTTTTTCTGGTTTCGATCACGTAGTAATGTGGTACCACACTGAAACGGTCAATTAAACCTGGTTTCGATCAATATTTTAAAGGACAACGCAAGTTACGTCTGGGATAGGTCTAGGATTTGCCCTCATCAGGCTCTTACTTTCGCATATTTCTCATACTTCATGGCTAGATCCTGGGCTGTTTCTGGATTGTATCACGCAGTAATGTGGTACCACGCTGAAACAGTCAATTAAACCTGGTTTCGATCAATATTTTAGAGAATAATTCATGTTAGGTCTGGGTTAGGTCTAGGATTTGCCCTCATCAGGCTCATACTTTCGCATATTTCTCATACTTCATGGCTAGATCCTGGGCTGTTTCTGGATTGTATCACGTAGTAATGTGGTACCACGCTGAAACAGTCAATTAAACCTGGTTTCGATCAATATTTTAGAGGACAACGCAAGTTACGTCTGGGATAGGTCTAGGATTTGCCCTCATCAGGCTCTTACTTTCGCATATTTCTCATACTTCATGGCTAGATCCTGGGCTGTTTCTGGATTGTATCACGTAGTAATGTGGTACCACGCTGAAACAGTCAATTAAACCTGGTTTCGATCAATATTTTAGGGAATAATTCATGTTAGGTCTGGGATAGGTCTGGGATTTGCTCTCATCAGGCTCATTCCTTCGCATATTTCTCATACTTGATGGCTAGATCCTGGGCTTTTTCTGGATTGCATCACGTAGTAATGTAGTACCACACTGAAACAGTCAATGAAACCCGGTTTCCATCAATATTTTAGAGGACAACGCAAGTTAGGTCTAGGTAAGGCCTGTGATTTCCACTGATCAGACTCATACTTTCGCATCCTTCACATACTTGTTGAACGGATCCTGGGTTTTTTCTGGTTTGGATCACGTAGTAATGTGGTACCACACTGAAACGGTCAATTAAACCTGGTTTCGATCAGTATTTTAGAGGACAACGCAAGTTACGTCTGGGATAGGTCTAGGATTTGCCCTCATCAGGCTCTTACTTTCGCATATTTCTCATACTTCATGGCTAGCTCCTGGGCTATTTCTGGATTGGATCACGTAGTAAAGTGGTACCACACTGAAACATTCAATGAAACCTGGTCTGGATAAATATTTTAGAGGATAACGCATCTTAGGTCTGGGTTAGGTCTAAGATTTGCCCTCATCAGGCTCACCGTTTCGCGTTTTTCACACACTTGCTGAACAGATCATGGGTTTTTTCTGGTTTGGGTCACGTAGTAGTGTGATACCACACTGAAACAGTCGATTAAACCTGGCTTCGATCAATATTTTAGTGGATAACGCATGTTAGGTCTAGGTTAGCACTGGGATTTTCACTCATCAGACTCATACTTTCGCATTCTTCACATACTTGTTGAACGGATCCTGGGTTTTTTCTGGTTTGGATCACGTAGTAATATGGGTCCACACTGAAACAATCAATTAAACCTGGTCTTGATAAATATTTTAGAGGATAACGCATGTTAGGTCTAGGTTAGGTCTGGGATTTGCTCTCATCAGGCTCATTCTTTCGCATATTTCTCATACATGTTGAACAGATCCAGGGTTTTTTCAGGTTTGGATCACGTAGTAATGTGGGACCACACTGAAACAATCCATTAAACCTGGTCTTGATAAATATTTTAGAGGATAACGCATGTTAGGTCTAGGTTAGGTCTGGGATTTTCACTCATCAGACTCATACTTTCGCATTCTTCACATACTTGTTGAACGGATCCTGGGTTTTTTCTGGTTTGGATCACGTGGTAATGTGGGTCCACACTGAAACAATCAATTAAACCTGGTCTTGATAAATATTTTAGAGGATAACGCATGTTAGGTCTGGGATAGGTCTGGGATTTGCGCACATCAGACTCATACTTTCGCATTCTTCACATACTTGTTGAACGGATCCTGGGTTTTTTCTGGTTTGGATCACGTAGTAATGTGGGACCACACTGAAACAGTCAATTAAACCTGGTTTCGATCAATATTTTAGAGAATAATTCATGTTAGGTCTAGGTTAGGTCTGGGATTTGCTCTCATCAGGCTCATTCTTTCGCATATTTCTCATACTTGATGACTAGATCCTGGGCTTTTTCTGGATTGCATCACGTAGTAATGAAGTACAACACTGAAACAGTCAATTAAACCTGGTTTCCATCAATATCTTAGAGGACAACGCAAGTGAGGTCTGGGATAGGTCTGGGATTTGCCCTCGTCAGGCTCATACTTTCGCGTTTTTCACATACTTGTTGAACAGATCCTGGGTTTTTTCTGGTTTGTATCACGTAGTAGTGTGGTACCACACTGAAACAGTCCATTAAACCTGGTTTGGATCAATATTTTAGAGGATAACGCATGTTAGGTCTAGGTTAGCCCTGGGATTTTCACTCATCAGACTCATACTTTCGCATTCTTCACATACTTGTAGAACTGATCCTGGGTTTTTTCTGGTTTGGATCACGTAGTAATGTGGTACCACACTGAAACAGTCAATGAAACCTGGTTTCCATCAATATTTTAGAGGACAACGCAAGTTAGGTCTAGGTAAGGCCTGTGATTTCCACTGATCAGACTCATACTTTCGCGTCCTTCACATACTTGTTGAACGGATCCTGGGTTTTTTCTGGTTTCGATCACGTAGTAATGTGGTACCACACTGAAACGGTCAATTAAACCTGGTTTCGATCAATATTTTAGAGGACAACGCAAGTTACGTCTGGGATAGGTCTAGGATTTGCCCTCATCAGGCTCTTACTTTCGCATATTTCTCATACTTCATTGCTAGATCCTGGGCTGTTTCTGGATTGTATCACGTAGTAATGGGGTACCACGCTGAAACAGTCAATTAAACCTGGTTTCGATCAATATTTTAGAGAATAATTCATGTTAGGTCTGGGTTAGGTCTAGGATTTGCCCTCATCAGGCTCATACTTTCGCATATTTCTCGTACTTCATGGCTAGATCCTGGGCTGTTTCTGGATTGTATCACGTAGTAATGTGGTACCACGCTGAAACAGTCAATTAAACCTGGTTTCGATCAATATTTTAGAGGACAACGCAAGTTACGTCTGGGATAGGTCTAGGATTTGCCCTCATCAGGCTCTTACTTTCGCATATTTCTCATACTTCATGGCTAGATCCTGGGCTGTTTCTGGATTGTATCACGTAGTAATGTGGTACCACGCTGAAACAGTCAATTAAACCTGGTTTCGATCAATATTTTAGAGAATAATTCATGTTAGGTCTGGGATAGGTCTGGGATTTGCTCTCATCAGGCTCATTCCTTCGCTTATTTCTCATACTTGATGGCTAGATCCTGGGCTTTTTCTGGATTGCATCACGTAGTAATGTAGTACCACACTGAAACAGTCAATGAAACCTGGTTTCCATCAATATTTTAGAGGACAACGCAAGTTAGGTCTAGGTAAGGCCTGTGATCTCCACTGATCAGACTCATACTTTCGCATCCTTCACATACTTGTTGAACGGATCCTGGGTTTTTTCTGGTTTGGATCACGTAGTAATGTGGTATCACACTGAAACGGTCAATTAAACCTGGTTTCGATCAATATTTTAGAGGACAACGCAAGTTACGTCTGGGATAGGTCTAGGATTTGCCCTCATCAGGCTCTTACTTTCGCATATTTCTCATACTTCATGGCTAGCTCCTGGGCTATTTCTGGAATGGATCACGTAGTAAAGTGGTACCACACTGAAACATTCAACGAAACCTGGTCTGGATAAATATTTTAGAGGATAACGCATCTTAGGTCTGGGTTAGGTCTAAGATTTGCCCTCATCAGGCTCACAGTTTCGCGTTTTTCACATACTTGCTGAACAGATCATGGGTTTTTTCTGGTTTGGGTCACGTAGTAGTGTGATACCACACTGAAACCGTCGATTAAACCTGGCTTCGATCAATATTTTAGTGGATGACGCATGTTAGGTCTAGGTTAGGTCTGGGATTTGCTCTCATCAGGCTCATTCTTTCGCATATTTCTCATACATGTTGATCAGATCCTGGGTTTTTTCAGGTTTGGATCACGTAGTAATGTGGGACCACACTGAAACAATCAATTAATCCTGGTGTTGATAAATATTTTAGAGGATAACGCATGTTAGGTCTAGGTTAGGTCTGGGATTTTCACTCATCAGACTCATACTTTCGCATTCTTCACATACTTGTTGAACGGATCCCGGGTTTTTTCTGGTTTGGGTCACGTGGTAATGTGGGTCCACACTGAAACAATCAATTAAACCTGGTCTTGATAAATATTTTAGAGGATAACGCATGTTAGGTCTGGGATAGGTCTGGGATTTGCCCACATCAGACTCATACTTTCGCACACTTCACATACTCGTTGAACAGATCCTGGGTTTTTTCTGGTTTGGATCACATAGTAATGTGGTACCACACTGAAACAGTCCATTAAACCTGGTTTGGATCAATATTTTAGAGGATAACGCATGTTAGGTCTAGGTTAGCCCTGGGATTTTCACTCATCAGACTCATACTTTCGCATTCTTCACATACTTGTTGAACTGATCCTGGGTTTTTTCTGGTTCGGATCACGTAGTAATGTGGTACCACACTGAAGCAGTCGATTAAACCTGGTCTCGATCAATATTTTAGAGGATAACGCAAGTTAGGTCTGGGATAGGTCTGGGATTTGACCTCATCAGACTCATACTTTCGCACAACTTCACATACTCGTTGAACAGATCCTGGGTTATTTTCTGGTTTGGATCACATAGTAATGTGGTAGCACACTGAAACAGTCGATTAAACCAGGTTTCGATCAATATTTTAGAGTATAACTCATGTTAGGTCAAGGTTAGGCCCGGGATTTTCATTTATCAGACTCATACTTTTGCATTCTTCACATACTTGTTGAACGGATTCTGGGATTTTTCTGGTTTGGATCACGTAGTAATGTGGGACCACACTGAAACAGTCAATTAAACCTGGTTTCGATCAATATTTTAGAGGATAACGCAAGTTAAGTCTGGGATTGGTCTGGGATTTGACCTCATAAGACTCATACTTTCGCATACTTCACATACTTGTTGATCGGATCCTGGGTTTTTTCTGGTTTGGATCACGTAGTAATGAGGTACCACACTGAAACGGTCAATTAAACCTGGTTTCGATCAATATTTTAGTGGATAACGCAAGTTAGGTCTGGGATAGGTCTGGGATTTGCCCTCATCAGGCTCATACTTTCGCGTTTTTCACATACTTGTTGAACAGATCATGGGATTTTTCTGGTTTGGGTCACGTAGTAATGTGGTACCACACTGAAACAGTCGATTAAACCTGGTTTCGATCAATATTTTAGAGGATAACGCAAGCTAGGTCAAGGTTAGGCCTGGGATTTTCACTGATCAGACTCATACTTTGGCATTCTTCACATACTTGTTGAACTGATCCTGGGTTTTTGCTGGTTTGGATCACGTAGTAATGTGGTACCACACTGAAACAGTCGATTAAACCTGGTTTCGATCAATATTTTAGAGTATAACTCATGTTAGGTCTAGGTTAGGCCTGGGATTTTCACTCATCAGACTCATACTTTCGCATTCTTCACATACTTGTTGAAGGGAACCGGGGTTTTTTCTGGTTTGGATCACGTAGTAATGTGGGACCACACTGAAACAGTCAATTAAACCTGGTTTCGATCAATATTTTAGAGAATAATTCATCTTAGGTCTAGGTTAGGTCTGGGATTTGCTCTCATCAGGCTCATTTTTTCGCATATTTCTCATACTTGATGGCTAGATCCTGGGCTTTTTCTGGATTGCATCACGTAGTAATGAAGTACAACACTGCAACAGTCAATTAAACCTGGTTTCCATCAATATCTTAGAGGACAACGCAAGTTAGGTCTGGGATATGTCTGGGATTTGCCCTCGTCAGGCTCATACTTTCGCGTTTTTCACATACTTGTTGAACAGATCCTGGGTTTTTTCAGGTTTGGATCACGTTGTAGTGTGGTACCACACTGAAACAGTCCATTAAACCTGGTTTTGATCAATATTTTAGAGGATGACGCATGTTAGGTCTAGGTTAGCCCTGGGATTTTCACTCATCAGACTCATACTTTCGCATTCTTCACTTACTTGTTCAACTGATCCTGGGTTTTTTCTGGTTTGGACCACGTAGTAATGTGGTACCACGCTGAAACAGTCAATTAAACCTGGTTTCGATCAATATTTTAGAGAATAATTCATGTTAGGTCTGTGTTAGGTCTAGGATTTGCCCTCATCAGGCTCATACTTTCGCATATTTCTCATACTTCATGGCTAGATCCTGGGCTGTTTCTGGATTGTATCACGTAGTAATGTGGTACCACGCTGAAACAGTCAATTAAACCTGGTTTCGATCAATATTTTAGAGGATAACGCAAGTTACGTCTGGGATAGGACTAGGATTTGCCCTCATCAGGCTCTTACTTTCGCATATTTCTCATACTTCATGGCTAGATCCTGGGCTATTTCTGGTTTGGATCACGAAGTAGTGTGGTACCACACTGAAACAGTCCATTTAACCTGGTTTCGCTCAATATTTTAGAGGATAACGCATGTTAGGTCTAGGTTAGGTCTGGGATTTGCTCTCATCAGGCTCATTCTTTCGCATATTTCTCATACTTGATGGCTAGATCCTGGGCTTTTTCTGGATTGCATCACGTAGTAATGTAGTACCACACTGAAACAGTCAATGAAACCTGGTTTCCATCAATATTTTAGAGGACAACGCAAGTTAGGTCTAGGTAAGGCCTGAGATTTTCACTGATCAGACTCATACTTTCGCATCCTTCACATACTTCTTGAACGGATCCTGGGTTTTTTCTGGTTTGGATCACGTAGTAATGTGGTACCACACTGAAACGGTCAATTAAACCTGGTTTCGATCAATATTTTAGAGGATAACGCAAGTTAGGTCTGGGATAGGTCTGGGATTTGCCCTCATCAGGCTCATACTTTCGCGTTTTTCACATACTTGTTGAACAGATCATGGGTTTTTTCTTGTTTGGGTCACGTAGTAGTGTGATACCACACTGAAACAGTCGATTAAACCTGGTTTCGATCAATATTTTAGAGGATAACGCATGTTAGGTCTAGGATAGCCCTGGGATTTTCACTCATCAGACTCATACTTTCGCATTCTTCACATACTTGTTGAACTGATCCTCGGTTTTTTCTGGTGTGGATCACGTAGTAATGTGGTACCACACTGAAACAGTCGATTAAACCCGGTCTCGATCAATATTTTAGAGAATAATTCATGTTAGGTCTAGGTTAGGTCTGGGATTTGCTCTCATCAGGCTCATTCTTTCGCATATTTCTCATACTTGATGGCTAGATCCTGGGCTTTTTCTGGATTGCATCACGTAGTAATGAAGTACAACACTGAAACAGTCAATTAAACCTGGTTTCCATCAATATCTTAGAGGACAACGCAAGTTAGGTCTGGGATATGTCTGGGATTTGCCCCCATCAGGCTCATACTTTCGCGTTTTTCACATACTCGTTGAACAGATCCTGGGTTATTTTCTGGTTTGGATCACATAGTAATGTGGTTCCACACTGAAACAGTCGATTTAACCAGGTTTCGATCAATATTTTTGAGGATAACGAATGTTAGGTCCAGGTTAGGCCTGGGATTTTCACTCATCAGACTCATACTTTCGCATTCTTCACATACTTGTTGAACGGATCCTGGGTTTTTTCTGGTTTGGATCACGTAGTAATGTGGGACCACACTGAAACAGTCAATTAAGCCTGGTTTCGATCAATATTTTAGAGAATAATTCATGTTAGGTCTAGGTTAGGTCTGGGATTTGCTCTCATCATGCTCATTCTTTCGCATATTTCTCATACTTGATGGCTAGATCCTGGGTTATTTTCTGGTTTGGATCACATACTAATGTGGTACCACACTGAAACAGTCGATTAAACCAGGTTTCGATCAATATTTTAGAGTATAACTCATGTTAGGTCTAGGTTAGGCCTGGGATTTTCACTGATCAGACTCATACTTTCGCATTCTTCACATACTTGTTGAAGGGATCCGGGGTTTTTTCTGGTTTGGATCACGTAGTAATGTGGGACCACACTGAAACAGTCGATTAAACGTGGTTTCGATCAATATTTTATGGGATAACGCAAGTTACGTCTGGGATTGGTCTGGGATTTGACCTCATCAGACTCATACTTTCGCATTCTTCACATACTTGTTGAACGGATCTTGGGTTTTTTCTGGAGTGGATCACGTAGTAATGTGGTACCACACTGAAACAGTTCATTAAACCTGGTTTCCATCACTATTTTAGAGGACAACGCAAGTTAGGTCTAGGTAAGCCCTGAGATTTTCACTTATCAGACTCATACTTTCGCATGCTTCACATACTTGTTGAACGGATCCTGGGTTTTTTCTGGTTTGGATCACGCAGTAATGTGGTACCACACTGAAACGGTCAATTCAACCTGGTTTCGATCAATATTTTAGAGGATAACGCATGTTAGGTCTAGGATAACCCTGGGATTTTCACTCATCAGACTCATACTTTCGCATTCTTCACATACTTGTTGAACTGATCCTCGGTTTTTTCTGGTTTGGATCACGTAGTAATGTGGTACCACACTGAAACAGTCGATTAAACCTGGTCTCGATCAATATTTTAGAGAATAATTCATGTTAGGTCTAGGTTAGGTCTGGGATTTGCTCTCATCAGGCTCATTCTTTCGCATATTTCTCATACTTGATGGCTAGATCCTGGGCTTTTTCTGGATTGCATCACGTAGTAATGAAGTACAACACTGCAACAGTCAATTAAACCTGGTTTCCATCAATATCTTAGAGGACAACGCAAGTTAGGTCTGGGATATGTCTCGGATTTGCCCTCATCAGGCTCATACTTTCGCGTTTTTCACATACTTGTTGAACAGATCCTGGGTTTTTTCAGGTTTGGATCACGTTGTAGTGTGGTACCACACTGAAACGGTCATTTAAACCCGGTTCCGATCAATATTTTAGAGGACAACGCAAGTTACGTCTGGGATAGGTCTGGGATTTGCTCTCATCAGGCTCATACTTTCGCATATTTCTCATACTTCATGGCTAGATCCTGGGCTGTTTCTGGATTGTATCACGTAGTAATGTGGTACCACGCTGAAACAGTCAATTAAACCTGGTTTCGATCAATATTTTAGAGGACAACGCAAGTTAGGTCTAGGTAAGGCCTGTGATTTCCACTGATCAGACTCATACTTTCGCATCCTTCACATACTTGTTGAACGGATCCTGGGTTTTTTCTGGTTTGGATCACGTAGTAATGTGGTCCACACTGAAACGGTCAATTAAACCTGGTTTCGATCAATATTTTAGAGGATAACGCAAGTTACGTCTGGGATAGGTCTAGGATTTGCCCTCATCAGGCTCTTACTTTCGCATATTTCTCATACTTCATGGCTAGATCCTGGGCTATTTCTGGTTTGGATCACGAAGTAGTGTGGTACCACACTAAAACAGTCCATTAAACCTGGTTTCGCTCAATATTTTAGAGGATAACGCATGTTAGGTCTAGGTTAGGTCTGGGATTTGCTCTCATCAGGCTCATTCCTTCGCATATTTCTCATACTTGATGGCTAGATCCTGGGCTTTTTCTGGATTGCATCACGTAGTAATGTAGTACCACACTGAAACAGTCAATGAAACCTGGTTTCCATCAATATTATAGAGGACAACGCAAGTTAGGTCTAGGTAAGGCCTGTGATTTCCACTGATCAGACTCATACTTTCGCATCCTTCACATACTTGTTGAACGGATCCTGGGTTTTTTCTGGTTTGGATCACGTAGTAATGTGGTACCACACTGAAACGGTCAATTAAACCTGGTTTCGATCAATATTTTAGAGGACAACGCAAGTTACGTCTGGGATAGGTCTGGGATTTGCTCTCATCAGGCTCATTCTTTCGCATATTTCTCATACTTGATGGCTAGATCCTGAGCTTTTTCTGGATTGCATCACGTAGTAATGTAGTACAGCACTGCAACAGTCAATTAAACCTGGTTTCCATCAATATCTTAGCGGACAACGCAAGTTAAGTCTGGGATATGTCTGGGATTTGCCCTCATCAGGCTCATACTTTCGCGTTTTTCACATACTTGTTGAACAGATCCTGGGTTTTTTCTGGTTTGGATCACGTAGTAATGTGGTACCACGCTGAAACAGTCAATGAAACCTGGTCTGGATAAATATTTTAGAGGATAACGCATCTTAGGTCTGGGTTAGGTCTAAGATTTGCCCTCATCAGGCTCACAGTTTCGCGTTTTTCACATACTTGTTGAACAGATCCTGGGTTTTTTCTGGTTTGGATCACGTAGTAATGTGGTACCACGCTGAAACAGTCAATGAAACCTGGTCTCGATCAATATTTTAGAGAATAATTCATGTTAGGTCTAGGTTAGGTCTGGGATTTGCTCTCATCATGCTCATTCTTTCGCATATTTCTCATACTTGATGGCTAGATCCTGGGTTATTTTCTGGTTTGGATCACATAGTAATGTGGTACCACACTGAAACAGTCGATTAAACCAGGTTTCGATCAATATCTTAGAGGACAGCGCAAGTTAGGTCTGGGATATGTCTGGGATTTGCCCTCATCAGGCTCATACTTTCGCGTTTTTCACATACTCGTTGAACAGATCCTGGGCTATTTCTGGACTGGATCACGTAGTAAAGTGGTACCACACTGAAACATTCAATGAAACCTGGTTTCGATCAATATTTTAGAGAATAATTCATGTTAGGTCTAGGTTAGGTCTGGGATTTGCTCTCATCAGGCTCATTCTTTCGCATATTTCTCATACTTGATGGCTAGATCCTGGGCTTTTTCTGGATTGCATCACGTAGTAATGAAGTACAACACTGAAACAGTCAATTAAACCTGGTTTCCATCAATATCTTAGAGGACAACACAAGTTAGGTCTGGGATATGTCTGGGATTTGCCCTCATCAGGCTCATACTTTCGCATTCTTCACATACTTGTTGAACGGATCCTGGGTTTTTTCTGGTTTGCATCACGTAGTAATGTGGGACCACACTGAAACAGTCAATTAAACCTGGTTTCGATCAATATTTTAGAGAATAATTCATGTGAGGTCTAGGTTAGGTCTGGTATTTGCTCTCATCATGCTCATTCTTTCGCATATTTCTCATACTTGATGGCTAGATCCTGGGTTATTTTCTGGTTTGGATCACATAGTAATGTGGTACCACACTGAAACAGTCGATTAAACCAGGTTTCGATCAATATCTTAGAGGACAGCGCAAGTTAGGTCTGGGATATGTCTGGGATTTGCCGTCATCAGGCTCATACTTTCGCGTTTTTCACATACTCGTTGAACAGATCCTGGGCTATTTCTGGACTGGATCACGTAGTAAAGTGGTACCACACTGAAACATTCAATGAAACCTGGTCTGGATAAATATTTTAGAGGATAACGCATCTTAGGTCTGGGTTAGGTGTAAGATTTGCCCTCATCAGGCTCACAGTTTCGCGTTTTTCACATTCTTGATGAACAGATCCTGGGTTTTGTCTGGTTTGGATCACGAAGTAGTGTGGTACCACACTGAAACAGTCCATTAAACCTGGTTTCGCTCAATATTTTAGAGGATAACGCATGTTAGGTCTAGGTTAGGTCTGGGATTTGCTCTCATCAGGCTCATTCTTTCGCATATTTCTCATACTTGATGGCTAGATCCTGGGCATTTTCTGGATTGCATCACGTAGTATTGTAGTACCACACTGAAACAGTCAATGAAACCTGGTTTCCATCACTATTTTAGAGGGCAACGCAAGTTAGGTCTAGGTAAGGCCTGAGATTTTCACTGATCAGACTCATACTTTCGCATTCTTCACATACTTGTTGAACAGATCATGGGATTTTTCTGGTTTGGGTCACGTAGTAATGTGGTACCACACTGAGACAGTCGATTAAACCTGGTTTCGATCAATATTTTAGAGGATAACGCAAGCTAGGTCTAGGTTAGGCCTGGGATTTTCACTGATGAGACTCATACTTTCGCATTCTTCACATACTTGTTGAACTGATCCTGGGTTTTTGCTGGTTTGGATCACGTAGTAACGTGGTACCACACTGAAACAGTCGATTAAACCTGGTTTCGATCAATATTTTAGAGTATAACTCATGTTAGGTCTAGGTTAGGCCTGGGATTTTCACTCATCAGACTCATACTTTCGCATTCTTCACATACTTGTTGAAGGGATCCGGGGTTTTTTCTGGTTTGGATCACGTAGTAATGTGGGACCACACTGAAACAGTCAATTAAACCTGGTTTCGATCAATATTTTAGAGAATAATTCATGTTAGGTCTAGGTTAGGTCTGGGATTTGCTCTCATCAGGCTCATTCTTTCGCATATTTCTCATACTTGATGGCTAGATCCTGGGCTTTTTCTTGATTGCATCACGTAGTAATGAAGTACAACACTGAAACAGTCAATTAAACCTGGTTTCCATCAATATCTTAGAGGACAACGCAAGTTAGGTCTGGGATATGTCTGGGATTTGCCGTCATCAGGCTCATACTTTCGCGTTTTTCACATAATTGTTGAACAGATCCTGGGTTTTTTCTAGTTTGGATCACGTAGTAATGTGGTACCACACTGAAACAGTCGATTAAACGTGGTTTCGACCAATATTTTATAGGATAACCCAAGTTAAGTCTGGGATTGGTCTGGGATTTGACCTCATCAGACTCATACTTTCGCATTCTTCACATACTTGTTGAACGGATCTTGGGTTTTTTCTGGTGTGGATCACGTAGTAATGTGGTACCACACTGAAACAATCAATTAAACCTGGTCTTGATAAATATTTTAGAGGATAACGCAAGTTAAGTTTGGGATAGGTCTAGGATTTGCCCTCATGAGGCTCTTACTTTCGCATATTTCTCATACTTCTTGGCTAGATCCTGGGCTAGTCCTGGAGTGGATCACGTAGTAAAGTGGTACCACACTGAAACAGTCCATTAAGCCTGGTTTCGCTCAATATTTTAGAGGATAACGCATGTTAGGTCTAGGTTAGGTCTGGGATTTGCTCTCATCATGCTCATTCTTTCGCATATTTCTCATACTTCATGGCTAGATCCTGGGCTATTTCTGGTTTGGATCACGAAGTAGTGTGGTACCACACTGAAACAGTCCATTAAACCTGGTTTCGCTCAATATTTTAGAGGATAACGCATGTTAGGTCTAGGTTAGGTCTGGGATTTGCTCTCATCAGGCTCATTCTTTCGCATATTTCTCATACTTGATGGCTAGATCCTGGGCTTTTTCTGGATTGCATCACGTAGTAATGTAGTACCACACTGAAACAGTCAATGAAACCTGGTTTCCATCAATATTTTAGAGGACAACGCAAGTTAGGTCTAGGTAAGGCCTGAGATTTTCACTGATCAGACTCATACTTTCGCATCCTTCACATACTTGTTGAACGGATCCTGGGTTTTTTCTGGTTTGGATCACGTAGTAATGTGGTACCACACTGAAACGGTCAATTAAACCTGGTTTCGATCAATATTTTAGAGGATAACGCAAGTTAGGTCTGGGATAGCTCTGGGATTTGCCCTCATCAGGCTCATACTTTCGCGTTTTTCACATACTTGTTGAACGGATCCTGGGTTTTTTCTGGTTTGGATCACGTAGTAATGTGGGTCCACACTGAAACAATCAATTAAACGTGGTCTTGATAAATATTTTTGAGGATAACGCATGTTAGGTCTGGGATAGGTCTGGGATTTGCCCTCATCAGACTCATACTTTCGCGTTTTTCACATACTCGTTGAACAGATCCTGGGCTATTTCTGGACTGGATCACGTAGTAAAGTGGTACCACACTGAAACATTCAATGAAACCTGGTCTGGATAAATATTTTAGAGGATAACGCATCTTAGGTCTGGGTTAGGTGTAAGATTTGCCCTCATCAGGCTCACAGTTTCGCGTTTTTCACATTCTTGATGAACAGATCCTGGGTTTTGTCTGGTTTGGATCACGAAGTAGTGTGGTACCACACTGAAACAGTCCATTAAACCTGGTTTCGCTCAATATTTTAGAGGATAACGCATGTTAGGTCTAGGTTAGGTCTGGGATTTGCTCTCATCAGGCTCATTCTTTCGCATATTTCTCATACTTGATGGCTAGATCCTGGGCTTTTTCTGGATTGCATCACGTAGTAATGTAGTACCACACTGAAACAGTCAATGAAACCTGGTTTCCATCAATATTTTAGAGGACAACGCAAGTTAGGTCTAGGTAAGGCCTGAGATTTTCACTGATCAGACTCATACTTTCGCATCCTTCACATACTTGTTGAACGGATCCTGGGTTTTTTCTGGTTTGGATCACGTAGTAATGTGGTACCACACTGAAACGGTCAATTAAACCTGGTTTCGATCAATATATTAGAGGATAACGCAAGTTAGGTCTGGGATAGGTTTGGGATTTGCCCTCATCAGGCTCATACTTTCGCGTTTTTCACATACTTGTTGAACAGATCATGGGTTTTTTCTGGTTTGGGTCACGTAGTAGTGTGATACCACACTGAAACAGTCGATTAAACCTGGTTTCGATCAATATTTTAGAGGATAACGCATGTTAGGTCTAGGACAGCCCTGGGATTTTCACTCATCAGACTCATACTTTCGCATTCTTCACATACTTGTTGAACTGATCCTCGGTTTTTTCTGGTTTGGATCACGTAGTAATGTGGTACCACACTGAAACAGTCGATTAAACCCGGTCTCGATCAATATTTTAGAGAATAATTCATGTTAGGTCTAGGTTAGGTCTGGGATTTGCTCTCATCAGGCTCATTCTTTCGCATATTTCTCATACTTGATGGCTAGATCCTGGGCTTTTTCTGGATTGCATCACGTAGTAATGAAGTACAACACTGAAACAGTCAATTAAACCTGGTTTCCATCAATATCTTAGAGGACAACGCAAGTTAGGTCTGGGATATGTCTGGGATTTGCCCTCATCAGGCTCATACTTTCGCGTTTTTCACATACTCGTTGAACAGATCCTGGGTTATTTTCTGGTTTGGATCACATAGTAATGTGGTTCCACACTGAAACAGTCGATTTAACCAGGTTTCGATCAATATTTTTGAGGATAACGAATGTTAGGTCCAGGTTAGGCCTGGGATTTTCACTCATCAGACTCATACTTTCGCATTCTTCACATACTTGTTGAACGGATCCTGGGTTTTTTCTGGTTTGGATCACGTAGTAATGTGGGACCACACTGAAACAGTCAATTAAGCCTGGTTTCGATCAATATTTTAGAGAATAATTCATGTTAGGTCTAGGTTAGGTCTGGGATTTGCTCTCATCATGCTCATTCTTTCGCATATTTCTCATACTTGATGGCTAGATCCTGGGTTATTTTCTGGTTTGGATCACATACTAATGTGGTACCACACTGAAACAGTCGATTAAACCAGGTTTCGATCAATATTTTAGAGTATAACTCATGTTAGGTCTAGGTTAGGCCTGGGATTTTCACTGATCAGACTCATACTTTCGCATTCTTCACATACTTGTTGAAGGGATCCGGGGTTTTTTCTGGTTTGGATCAGGTAGTAATGTGGGACCACACTGAAACAGTCAATTAAACCTGGTTTCGATCAATATTTTAGAGAATAATTCATGTTAGGTCTAGGTTAGGTCTGGGATTTGCTCTCATCAGGCTCATTCTTTCGCATATTTCTCATACTTGATGGCTAGATCCTGGGCTTTTTCTTGATTGCATCACGTAGTAATGAAGTACAGCACTAAAACAGTCAATTAAACCTGGTTTCCATCAATATCTTAGAGGACAACGCAAGTTAGGTCTGGGATATGTCTGGGATTTGCCGTCATCAGGCTCATACTTTCGCGTTTTTCACATAATTGTTGAACAGATCCTGGGTTTTTTCTAGTTTGGATCACGTAGTAATGTGGTACCACACTGAAACAGTCGATTAAACGTGGTTTCGATCAATATTTTATAGGATAACGCAAGTTACGTCTGGGATTGGTCTGGGATTTGACCTCATCAGACTCATACTTTCGCATTCTTCACATACTTGTTGAACGGATCTTGGGTTTTTTCTGGAGTGGATCACGTAGTAATGTGGTACCACACTGAAACAGTCCATTAAACCTGGATTCCATCACTATTTTAGAGGACAACGCAAGTTAGGTCTAGGTAAGACCTGAGATTTTCACTTATCAGACTCATACTTTCGCATGCTTCACATACTTGTTGAACGGATCCTGGGTTTTTTCTGGTTTGGATCACGTAGTAATGTGGTACCACACTGAAACGATCAATTCAACCTGGTTTCGATCAATATTTTAGAGGATAACGCAAGTTAGGTCTGGGATAGGTCTGGGACTTGCCCTCATCAGGCTCATACTTTCGCGTTTTTCACATACTTGTTGAACAGATCATGGGTTTTTTCTGGTTTGGGTCACGTAGAAGTGTGATAGCACACTGAAACAGTCGATTAAACCTGGTTTCGATCAATATTTTAGAGGATAACGCATGTTAGGTCTAGGATAACCCTGGGATTTTCACTCATCAGACTCATACTTTCGCATTCTTCACATACTTGTTGAACTGATCCTCGGTTTTTTCTGGTTTGAATCACGTAGTAATGTGGTACCACACTGAAACAGTCGATTAAACCTGGTCTCAATCAATATTTTAGAGAATAATTCATGTTAGGTCTAGGTTAGGTCTGGGATTTGCTCTCATCAGGCTCATTCTTTCGCATATTTCTCATACTTGATGGCTAGATCCTGGGCTTTTTCTGGATTGCATCACGTAGTAATGAAGTACAACACTGCAACAGTCAATTAAACCTGGTTTCCATCAACATCTTAGAGGACAACGCAAGTTAGGTCTGGGATATGTTTCGGATTTGCCCTCATCAGGCTCATACTTTCGCGTTTTTCACATACTTGTTGAACAGATCCTGGGTTTTTTCAGGTTTGGATCACGTTGTAGTGTGGTACCACACTGAAACAGTCCATTAAACCTGGTTTTGATCAATATTTTAGAGGATGACGCATGTTAGGTCTAGGTTAGCCCTGGGATTTTCACTCATCAGACTCATACTTTCGCATTCTTCACTTACTTGTTCAACTGATCCTGGGTTTTTTCTGGTTTGGACCACGTAGTAATGTGGTACCAAGCTGAAACAGTCAATTAAACCTGGTTTCGATCAATATTTTAGAGGATAACGCAAGTTACGTCTGGGATAGGTCTAGGATTTGCCCTCATCAGGCTCTTACTTTCGCATATTTCTCATACTTCATGGCTAGATCCTGGGCTATTTCTGGTTTGGATCACGAAGTAATGTGGTACCACACTGAAACAGTCCATTAAACCTGGTTTCGCTCAATATTTTAGAGGATAACGCATGTTAGGTCTAGGTTAGGTCTGGGATTTGCTCTCATCAGGCTCATTCCTTCGCATATTTCTCATACTTCATGGCTAGATCCTGGGCTTTTTCTGGATTGCATCACGTAGTAATGTAGTACCACACTGAAACAGTCAATGAAACCTGGTTTCCATCAATATTTTAGAGGACAACGCAAGTTAGGTCTAGGTAAGGCCTGTGATTTCCACTGATCAGACTCATACTTTCGCATCCTTCACATACTTGTTGAACGGATCCTGGGTTTTTTCTGGTTTGGATCACGTAGTAATGTGGCACCACACTGAAACGGTCAATTAAACCTGGTTTCGATCAATATTTTAGAGGACAACGCAAGTTACGTCTGGGATAGGTCTGGGATTTGCTCTCATCAGGCTCATTCTTTCGCATATTTCTCATACTTGATGGCTAGATCCTGAGCTTTTTCTGGATTGCATCACGTAGTAATGTAGTACAACACTGCAACAGTCAATTAAACCTGGTTTCCATCAATATTTTAGAGGACCACGCAAGTTAGGTCTAGGTAAGGCCTGAGATTTTCACTTATCAGACTCATACTTTCGCATCCTTCACATACTTGTTGAACGGATCCTGGGTTTTTTCTGGTTTGGATCACGTAGTAATGTGGTACCACACTGAAACGGCCAATTAAACCTGGTTTCGATCAATATTCTAGAGGATAACGCATGTTAGGTCTAGGTTAGGTCTGGGATTTTCACTCATCAGACTCATACTTTCGCATTCTTCACATGCTTGTTGAACGGATCCTGGGTTTTTTCTGGTTTGGATCACGTAGTAATGTGGGTCCACACTGAAACAATCAATTAAACGTGGTCTTGATAAATATTTTAGAGGATAACGCATCTTAGGTCTGGGTTAGGTCTAAGATTTGCCCTCATCAGGCTCACAGTTTCGCGTTTTTCACATACTTGTTGAACAGATCCTGGTTTTTTTCTGGTTTGGATCACGAAGTAGTGTGGTACCACACTGAAACAGCCCATTAAACCTGGTTTCGCTCAATATTTTAGAGGATAACGCATGTTAGGTCTAGGTTAGGTCTGGGATTTGCTCTCATCAGGCTCATTCTTTCGCATATTTCTCATACTTGATGGCTAGATCCTGGGCTTTTTCTGGATTGCATCACGTAGTAATGTAGTACCACACTGAAACAGTCAATGAAACCTGGTTTCCATCAATATTTTAGAGGACCACGCAAGTTAGGTCTAGGTAAGGCCTGAGATTTTCACTTATCAGACTCATACTTTCGCATCCTTCACATACTTGTTGAACGGATCCTGGGTTTTTTCTGGTTTGGATCACGTAGTAATGTGGTACCACACTGAAACGGCCAATTAAACCTGGTTTCGATCAATATTCTAGAGGACAACGCAAGTTAGGTCTGGGATATGTCTGGGATTTGCCCTCATCAGGCTCATACTTTCGCGTTTTTCACATACTTGTTGAACAGATCCTGGGTTTTTTCTGGTTTGGATCACGTAGTAATGTGGTACCACGCTGAAACAGTCAATGAAACCTGGTCTGGATAAATATTTTAGAGGATAACGCATCTTAGGTCTGGGTTAGGTCTAAGATTTGCCCTCATCAGGCTCACAGTTTCGCGTTTTTCACATACTTGTTGAACAGATCCTGGTTTTTTTCTGGTTTGGATCACGAAGTAGTGTGGTACCACACTGAAACAGCCCATTAAACCTGGTTTCGCTCAATATTTTAGAGGATAACGCATGTTAGGTCTAGGTTAGGTCTGGGATTTGCTCTCATCAGGCTCATTCTTTCGCATATTTCTCATACTTGATGGCTAGATCCTGGGCTTTTTCTGGATTGCATCACGTAGTAATGTAGTACCACACTGAAACAGTCAATGAAACCTGGTTTCCATCAATATTTTAGAGGACCACGCAAGTTAGGTCTAGGTAAGGCCTGAGATTTTCACTTATCAGACTCATACTTTCGCATCCTTCACATACTTGTTGAACGGATCCTGGGTTTTTTCTGGTTTGGATCACGTAGTAATGTGGTACCACACTGAAACGGCCAATTAAACCTGGTTTCGATCAATATTCTAGAGGATAACGCATGTTAGGTCTAGGTTAGGTCTGGGATTTTCACTCATCAGACTCATACTTTCGCATTCTTCACATGCTTGTTGAACGGATCCTGGGTTTTTTCTGGTTTGGATCACGTAGTAATGTGGGTCCACACTGAAACAATCAATTAAACGTGGTCTTGATAAATATTTTCGAGGATAACGCATGTTAGGTCTGGGATAGGTCTGGGATTTGCCCTCATCAGACTCATACTTTCGCACACTTCACATACTCGTTGAACAGATCCTGGGTTTTTTCTGGTTTGGATCACGTAGTAATGTGGTACAACACTGAAACAGTCGATTAAACCTGGTTTCGATCAATATTTTAGAGGATAACGCAAGTTAAGTCTGGGATTGGTCTGGGATTTGACCTCATCAGACCCATACTTTCGCATTCTTCACATACTTGTTGAACGGATCCTCGGTTTTTTCTGGTGTGGATCACGTAGTAATGTGGTACCACACTGAAACAATCAATTAAACCTGGTCTTGATAAATATTTTAGAGGATAACGCAAGTTAAGTTTGGGATAGGTCTAGGATTTGCCCTCATCAGGCTCTTACTTTCGCATATTACTCATACTTCATGGCTAGATCCTGGGCTAGTTCTGGAGTAGATCACGTAGTAAAGTGGTACCACACTGAAACAGTCCATTAAACCTGGTTTCGCTCAATATTTTAGAGGATAACGCATGTTAGGTCTAGGTTAGGTCTGGGATTTGCTCTCATCAGGCTCATTCTTTCGCATATTTCTCATACTTGATGGCTAGATCCTGGGCGTTTTCTGGATTGCATCACGTAGTAATGTAGTACAATACTGAAACAGTCAATTAAACCTGGTTTCCATCAATATCTTAGAGGACAACGCAGGTTAGGTCTGGGATATGTCTGGGATTTGCCCTCATCAGGCTCATTCTTTCGCGTTTTTCACATACTTGTTGAACAGATCCTGGGTTTTTTCTGGTTTGGATCACGTAGTAATGTGGTACCACGCTGAAACAGTCAATGAAACCTGGTCTCGATCAATATTTTAGAGAATAATTCATGTTAGGTCTAGGTTAGGTCTGGGATTTGCTCTCATCAGGCTCATTCTTTCGCATCCTTCACATACTTGTTGAACGGATCCTGGGTTTTTTCTGGTTTGGATCACGTAGTAATGTGGTACCACACTGAAACGGTCAATTAAACCTGGTTTCGATCAATATTTTAGAGGATAACGCAAGTTAGGTCTGGGATAGGTTTGGGATTTGCCCTCATCAGGCTCATACTTTCGCGTTTTTCACATACTTGTTGAACAGATCATGGGTTTTTTCTGGTTTGGGTCACGTAGTAGTGTGATACCACACTGAAACAGTCGATTAAACCTGGTTTCGATCAATATTTTAGAGGATAACGCATGTTAGGTCTAGGATAGCCCTGGGATTTTCACTCATCAGACTCATACTTTCGCATTCTTCACATACTTGTTGAACTGATCCTCGGTTTTTTCTGGTTTGGATCACGTAGTAATGTGGTACCACACTGAAACAGTCGATTAAACCCGGTCTCGATCAATATTTTAGAGAATAATTCATGTTAGGTCTAGGTTAGGTCTGGGATTTGCTCTCATCAGGCTCATTCTTTCGCATATTTCTCATACTTGATGGCTAGATCCTGGGCTTTTTCTGGATTGCATCACGTAGTAATGAAGTACAACACTGAAACAGTCAATTAAACCTGGTTTCCATCAATATCTTAGAGGACAACGCAAGTTAGGTATGGGATATGTCTGGGATTTGCCCTCATCAGGCTCATACTTTCGCGCTTTCACATACTCGTTGAACAGATCCTGGGTTATTTTCTGGTTTGGATCACATAGTAATGTGCTTCCACACTGAAACAGTCGATTTAACCAGGTTTCGATCAATATTTTTGAGGATAACGAATGTTAGGTCCAGGTTAGGCCTGGGATTTTCACTCATCAGACTCATACTTTCGCATTCTTCACATACTTGTTGAAGTGATCCGGGGTTTTTTCTGGTTTGGATCACGTAGTAATGTGGGACCACACTGAAACAATCAATTAAACGTGGTCTTGATAAATATTTTCGAGGATAACGCATGTTAGGTCTGGGAAAGGTCTGGGATTTGCCCTCATCAGACTCATACTTTCGCACACTTCACATACTCGTTGAACAGATCCTGGGTTTTTTCTGGTTTGGATCACGTAGTAATGTGGTACAACACTGAAACAGTCGATTAAACCTGGTTTCGATCAATATTTTAGAAGATAACGCAAGTTAAGTCTGGGATTGGTCTGGGATTTGACCTCATCAGACTCATACTTTCGCATTCTTCACATACTTGTTGAACGGATCTTGGGTTTTTTCTGGTGTGGATCACGTAGTAATGTGGTACCACACTGAAACAATCAATTAAACCTGGTCTTGATAAATATTTTAGAGGATAACGCAAGTTAAGTTTGGGATAGGTCTAGGATTTGCCCTCATCAGGCTCTTACTTTCGCATATTTCTCATACTTCATGGCTAGATCCTGGGCTAGTTCTGGAGTAGATCACGTAGTAAAGTGGTACCACACAGAAACAGTCCATTAAACCTGGTTTCGCTCAATATTTTAGAGGATAACGCATGTTAGGTCTAGGTTAGGTCTGGGATTTGCTCTCATCAGGCTCATTCTTTCGCATATTTCTCATACTTGATGGCTAGATCCTGGGCGTTTTCTGGATTGCATCACGTAGTAATGTAGTACAACACTGAAACAGTCAATTAAACCTGGTTTCCATCAATATCTTAGAGGACAACGCAGGTTAGGTCTGGGATATGTCTGGGATTTGCCCTCATCAGGGTCATACTTTCGCGTTTTTCACATACTTGTTGAACAGATCCTGGGTTTTTTCTGGTTTGGATCACGTAGTAATGTGGTACCACGCTGAAACAGTCAATGAAACCTGGTCTCGATCAATATTTTAGAGAATAATTCATGTTAGGTCTAGGTTAGGTCTGGGATTTGCTCTCATCAGGCTCATTCTTTCGCATATTTCTCATACTTGATGGCTAGATCCTGGGCTTTTTCTGGATTGCATCACGTAGTAATGAAGTACAACACTGAAACAGTCAATTAAACCTGGTTTCCATCAATATCTTAGAGGACAACGCAAGTTAGGTCTGGGATATGTCTGGGATTTGCCCTCATCAGGCTCATACTTTCGCATTCTTCACATACTTGTTGAACGGATCCTGGGTTTTTTCTGGTTTGGATCACGTAGTAATGTGGGACCACACTGAAACAGTCAATTAAACCTGGTTTCGATCAATATTTTAGAGAATAATTCATGTTAGGTCTAGGTTAGGTCTGGGATTTGCTCTCATCATGCTCATTCTTTCGCATATTTCTCATACTTGATGGCTAGATCCTGGGTTATTTTCTGGTTTGGATCACATAGTAATGTAGTACCACACTGAAACAGTCGATTAAACCAGGTTTCGATCAATATCTTAGAGGACAGCGCAAGTTAGGTCTGGGATATGTCTGGGATTTGCCCTCATCAGGCTCATACTTTCGCGTTTTTCACATACTTGTTGAACAGATCCTGGGTTTTTTCTGGTTTGGATCACGTAGTAATGTGGTACCACGCTGAAACAGTCAATGAAACCTGGTCTCGATCAATATTTTAGAGAATAATTCATGTTAGGTCTAGGTTAGGTCTGGGATTTGCTCTCATCAGGCGCATTCTTTCGCATATTTCTCATACTTGATGGCTAGATCCTGGGCTTTTTCTGGATTGCATCACGTAGTAATGAAGTACAACACTGAAACAGTCAATTAAACCTGGTTTCCATCAATATCTTAGAGGACAACGCAAGTTAGGTCTGGGATATGTCTGGGATTTGCCCTCATCAGGCTCATACTTTCGCATTCTTCACATACTTGTTGAACGGATCCTGGGTTTTTTCTGGTTTGGATCACGTAGTAATGTGGGACCACACTGAAACAGTCAATTAAACCTGGTTTCGATCAATATTTTAGAGAATAATTCATGTTAGGTCTAGGTTAGGTCTGGGATTTGCTCTCATCATGCTCATTCTTTCGCATATTTCTCATACTTGATGGCTAGATCCTGGGTTATTTTCTGGTTTGGATCACATAGTAATGTAGTACCACACTGAAACAGTCGATTAAACCAGGTTTCGATCAATATCTTAGAGGACAGCGCAAGTTAGGTCTGGGATATGTCTGGGATTTGCCCTCATCAGGCTCATACTTTCGCGTTTTTCACATACTCGTTGAACAGATCCTGGGCTATTTCTGGACTGGATCACGTAGTAAAGTGGTACCACACTGAAACATTCAATGAAACCTTGTCTGGATAAATATTTTAGAGGATAACGCATCTTAGGTCTGGGTTAGGTGTAAGATTTGCCCTCATCAGGCTCACAGTTTCGCGTTTTTCACATTCTTGATGAACAGATCCTGGGTTTTGTCTGGTTTGGATCACGAAGTAGTGTGGTACCACACTGAAACAGTCCATTAAACCTGGTTTCGCTCAATATTTTAGAGGATAACGCATGTTAGGTCTAGGTTAGGTCTGGGATTTGCTCTCATCAGGCTCATTCTTTCGCATATTTCTCATAGTTGATGGCTAGATCCTGGGCTTTTTCTGGATTGCATCACGTAGTAATGTAGTACCACACTGAAACAGTCAATGAAACCTGGTTTCCATCACTATTTTAGAGGACAACGCAAGTTAGGTCTAGGTAAGTCCTGAGATTTTCACTGATCAGACTCATACTTTCGCATTCTTCACATACTTGTTGAACGGATCTTGGGTTTTTTCTGGTGTGGATCACGTAGTAATGTGGTGCCACACTGAAACAATCAATTAAACCTGGTCTTGATAAATATTTTAGAGGATAACGCAAGTTAAGTTTGGGATAGGTCTAGGATTTGCCCTCATGAGGCTCTTACTTTCGCATATTTCTCATACTTCATGGCTAGATCCTGGGCTAGTTCTGGAGTGGATCACGTAGTAAAGTGGTACCACACTGAAACAGTCCATTAAACCTGGTTTCGCTCAATATTTTAGAGGATAACGCATGTTAGGTCTAGGTTAGGTCTGGGATTTGCTCTCATCATGCTCATTCTTTCGTATATTTCTCATACTTCATGGCTAGATCCTGGGCTATTTCTGGTTTGGATCACGAAGTAGTGTGTTACCACACTGAAACAGTCCATTAAACCTGGTTTCGCTCAATATTTTAGAGGATAACGCATGTTAGGTCTAGGTTAGGTCTGGGATTTGCTCTCATCAGGCTCATTCTTTCGCATATTTCTCATACTTGATGGCTAGATCCTGGGCTTTTTCTGGATTGCATCACGTAGTAATGTAGTACCACACTGAAACAGTCAATGAAACCTGGTTTCCATCAATATTTTAGAGGACAACGCAAGTTAGGTCTAGGTAAGGCCTGAGATTTTCACTGATCAGACTCATACTTTCGCATCCTTCACATACTTGTTGAACGGATCCTGGGTTTTTTCTGGTTTGGATCACGTAGTAATGTGGTACCACACTGAAACGGTCAATTAAACCTGGTTTCGATCAATATTTTAGAGGATAACGCAAGTTAGGTCTGGGATAGGTTTGGGATTTGCCCTCATCAGGCTCATACTTTCGCGTTTTTCACATACTTGTTGAACAGATCATGGGTTTTTTCTGGTTTGGGAGACGTAGTAGTGTGATCCCACACTGAAACAGTCGATTAAACCTGGTTTCGATCAATATTTTAGAGGATAACGCATGTTAGGTCTAGGATAGCCCTGGGATTTTCACTCATCAGACTCATACTTTCGCATTCTTCACATACTTGTTGAACTGATCCTCGGTTTTTTCTGGTTTGGATCACGTAGTAATGTGGTACCACACTGAAACAGTCGATTAAACCCGGTCTCGATCAATATTTTAGAGAATAATTCATGTTAGGTCTAGGTTAGGTCTGGGATTTGCTCTCATCAGGCTCATTCTTTCGCATATTTCTCATACTTGATGGCTAGATCCTGGGCTTTTTCTGGTTTGGATCACATACTAATGTGGTACCACACTGAAACAGTCGATTAAACCAGGTTTCGATCAATATTTTAGAGTATAACTCATGTTAGGTCTAGGTTAGGCCTGGGATTTTCACTGATCAGACTCATACTTTCGCATTCTTCACATACTTGTTGAAGGGATCCGGGGTTTTTTCTGGTTTGGATCAGGTAGTAATGTGGGACCACACTGAAACAGTCAATTAAACCTGGTTTCGATCAATATTTTAGAGAATAATTCATGTTAGGTCTAGGTTAGGTCTGGGATTTGCTCTCATCAGGCTCATTCTTTCGCATATTTCTCATACTTGATGGCTAGATCCTGGGCTTTTTCTTGATTGCATCACGTAGTAATGAAGTACAGCACTGAAACAGTCAATTAAACCTGGTTTCCATCAATATCTTACAGGACAACGCAAGTTCGGTCTGGGATATGTCTGGGATTTGCCGTCATCAGGCTCATACTTTCGCGTTTTTCACATAATTGTTGAACAGATCCTGGGTTTTTTCTAGTTTGGATCACGTAGTAATGTGGTACCACACTGAAACAGTCGATTAAACGTGGTTTCGATCAATATTTTATAGGATAACTCAAGTTACGTCTGCGATTGGTCTGGGATTTGACCTCATCAGACTCATACTTTCGCATTCTTCTCATACTTGTTGAACGGATCTTGGGTTTTTTCTGGAGTGGATCACGTAGTAATGTGGTACCACACTGAAACAGTCCATTAAACCTGGATTCCATCACTATTTTAGAGGACAACGCAAGTTAGGTCTAGGTAAGACCTGAGATTTTCACTTATCAGACTCATACTTTCGCATGCTTCACATACTTGTTGAACGGATCCTGGGTTTTTTCTGGTTTGGATCACGTAGTAATGTGGTACCACACTGAAACGATCAATTCAACCTGGTTTCGATCAATATTTTAGAGGATAACGCAAGTTAGGTCTGGGATAGGTCTGGGACTTGCCCACATCAGGCTCATACTTTCGCGTTTTTCACATACTTGTTGAACAGATCATGGGTTTTTTCTGGTTTGGGTCACGTAGAAGTGTGATAGCACACTGAAAGAGTCGATTAAACCTGGTTTCGATCAATATTTTAGAGGATAACGCATGTTAGGTCTAGGATAACCCTGGGATTTTCACTCATCAGATTCATACTTTCGCATTCTTCACATACTTGTTGAACTGATCCTCGGTTTTTTCTGGTTTGGATCACGTAGTAATGTGGTACCACACTGAAACAGTCGATTAAACCTGGTCTCGATCAATATTTTAGAGAATAATTCATGTTAGGCCTAGGTTAGGTCTGGGATTTGCTCTCATCAGGCTCATTCTTTCGCATATTTCTCATACTTGATGGCTAGATCCTGGGCTTTTTCTGGATTGCATCACGTAGTAATGAAGTACAACACTGCAACAGTCAATTAAACCTGGTTTCCATCAATATCTTAGAGGACAACGCAAGTTAGGTCTGGGATATGTCTCGGATTTGCCCTCATCAGGCTCATACTTTCGCGTTTTTCACATACTTGTTGAACAGATCCTGGGTTTTTTCAGGTTTGGATCACGTTGTAGTGTGGTACCACACTGAAACAGTCCATTAAACCTGGTTTTGATCAATATTTTAGAGGATGACGCATGTTAGGTCTAGGTTAGCCCTGGGATTTTCACTCATCAGACTCATACTTTCGCATTCTTCACTTACTTGTTCAACTGATCCTGACTTTTTTCTGGTTTGGACCACGTAGAAATGTGGTACCAAGCTGAAACAGTCAATTAAACCTGGTTTCGATCAATATTTTAGAGGATAACGCAAGTTACGTCTGGGATAGGTCTAGGATTTGCCCTCATCAGGCTCTTACTTTCGCATATTTCTCATACTTCATGGCTAGATCCTGGGCTATTTCTGGTTTGGATCACGAAGTAATGTGTTACCACACTGAAACAGTCCATTAAACCTGGTTTCGCTCAATATTTTAGAGGATAACGCATGTTAGGTCTAGGTTAGGTCTGGGATTTGTTCTCATCAGGCTCATTCCTTCGCATATTTCTCATACTTGATGGCTAGATCCTGGGCTTTTTCTGGATTGCATCACGTAGTAATGTAGTACCACACTGAAACAGTCAATGAAACCTGGTTTGCATCAATATTTTAGAGGACAACGCAAGTTAGGTCTAGGTAAGGCCTGTGATTTCCACTGATCAGACTCATACTTTCGCATCCTTCACATACTTGTTGAACGGATCCTGGGTTTTTTCTGGTTTGGATCACGTAGTAATGTGGCACCACACTGAAACGGTCAATTAAACCTGGTTTCGATCAATATTTTAGAGGACAACGCAAGTTACGTCTGGGATAGGTCTGGGATTTGCTCTCATCAGGCTCATTCTTTCGCATATTTCTCATACTTGATGGCTAGATCCTGAGCTTTTTCTGGATTGCATCACGTAGTAATGTAGTACAACACTGCAACAGTCAATTAAACCTGGTTTCCATCAATATCTTAGAGGACAACGCAAGTTAGGTCTGGGATATGTCTGGGATTTGCCCTCATCAGGCTCATACTTTCGCGTTTTTCACATACTTGTTGAACAGATCCTGGGTTTTTTCTGGTTTGGATCACGTAGTAATGTGGTGCCACGCTGAAACAGTCAATGAAACCTGGTCTGGATAAATATTTTAGAGGATAACGCATCTTAGGTCTGGGTTAGGTCTAAGATTTGCCCTCATCAGGCTCACAGTTTCGCGTTTTTCACATACTTGTTGAACAGATCCTGGGTTTTTTCTGGTTTGGATCACGAAGTAGTGTGGTACCACACTGAAACAGCCCATTAAACCTGGTTTCGCTCAATATTTTAGAGGATAACGCATGTTAGGTCTAGGTTAGGTCTGGGATTTGCTCTCATCAGGCTCATTCTTTCGCATATTTCTCATACTTGATGGCTAGATCCTGGGCTTTTTCTGGATTGCATCACGTAGTAATGTAGTACCACACTGAAACAGTCAATGAAACCTGGTTTCCATCAATATTTTAGAGGACCACGCAAGTTAGGTCTAGGTAAGGCCTGAGATTTTCACTTATCAGACTCATACTTTCGCATCCTTCACATACTTGTTGAACGGATCCTGGGTTTTTTCTGGTTTGGATCACGTAGTAATGTGGTACCACACTGAAACGGCCAATTAAACCTGGTTTCGATCAATATTTTAGAGGATAACGCATGTTAGGTCTAGGTTAGGTCTGGGATTTTCACTCATCAGACTCATACTTTCGCATTCTTCACATGCTTGTTGAACGGATCCTGGGTTTTTTCTGGTTTGGATCACGTAGTTATGTGGGTCCACACTGAAACAATCAATTAAACGTGGTCTTGATAAATATTTTCGAGGATAACGCATGTTAGGTCTGGGATAGGTCTGGGATTTGCCCTCATCAGACTCATACTTTCGCACACTTCACATACTCGTTGAACAGATCCTGGGTTTTTTCTGGTTTGGATCACGTAGTAATGTGGTACCACACTGAAACAATCAATTAAACCTGGTCTTGATAAATATTTTAGAGGATAACGCAAGTTAAGTTTGGGATAGGTCTAGGATTTGCCCTCATCAGGCTCATACTTTCGCGTTTTTCACATACTTGTTGAACAGATCCTGGGTTTTTTCTGGTTTGGATCACGTAGTAATGTGGTACCACGCTGAAACAGTCAATGAAACCTGGTCTCGATCAATATTTTAGAGAATAATTCATGTTAGGTCTAGGTTAGGTCTGGGATTTGCTCTCATCAGGCTCATTCTTTCGCATATTTCTCATACTTGATGGCTAGATCCTGGGCTTTTTCTGGATTGCATCACGTAGTAATGAAGTACAACACTGAAACAGTCAATTAAACCTGGTTTCCATCAATATCTTAGAGGACAACGCAAGTTAGGTCTGGGATATGTCTGGGATTTGCCCTCATCAGGCTCATACTTTCGCATTCTTCACATACTTGTTGAACGGATCCTGGGTTTTTTCTGGTTTGGATCACGTAGTAATGTGGGACCACACTGAAACAGTCAATTAAACCTGGTTTCGATCAATATTTTAGAGAATAATTCATGTTAGGTCTAGGTTAGGTCTGGGATTTGCTCTCATCATGCTCATTCTTTCGCATATTTCTCATACTTGATGGCTAGATCCTGGGTTATTTTCTGGTTTGGATCACATAGTAATGTAGTACCACACTGAAACAGTCGATTAAACCAGGTTTCGATCAATATCTTAGAGGACAGCGCAAGTTAGGTCTGGGATATGTCTGGGATTTGCCCTCATCAGGCTCATACTTTCGCGTTTTTCACATACTCGTTGAACAGATCCTGGGCTATTTCTGGACTGGATCACGTAGTAAAGTGGTACCACACTGAAACATTCAATGAAACCTTGTCTGGATAAATATTTTAGAGGATAACGCATCTTAGGTCTGGGTTAGGTGTAAGATTTGCCCTCATCAGGCTCACAGTTTCGCGTTTTTCACATTCTTGATGAACAGATCCTGGGTTTTGTCTGGTTTGGATCACGAAGTAGTGTGGTACCACACTGAAACAGTCCATTAAACCTGGTTTCGCTCAATATTTTAGAGGATAACGCATGTTAGGTCTAGGTTAGGTCTGGGATTTGCTCTCATCAGGCTCATTCTTTCGCATATTTCTCATAGTTGATGGCTAGATCCTGGGCTTTTTCTGGATTGCATCACGTAGTAATGTAGTACCACACTGAAACAGTCAATGAAACCTGGTTTCCATCACTATTTTAGAGGACAACGCAAGTTAGGTCTAGGTAAGTCCTGAGATTTTCACTGATCAGACTCATACTTTCGCATTCTTCACATACTTGTTGAACGGATCTTGGGTTTTTTCTGGTGTGGATCACGTAGTAATGTGGTGCCACACTGAAACAATCAATTAAACCTGGTCTTGATAAATATTTTAGAGGATAACGCAAGTTAAGTTTGGGATAGGTCTAGGATTTGCCCTCATGAGGCTCTTACTTTCGCATATTTCTCATACTTCATGGCTAGATCCTGGGCTAGTTCTGGAGTGGATCACGTAGTAAAGTGGTACCACACTGAAACAGTCCATTAAACCTGGTTTCGCTCAATATTTTAGAGGATAACGCATGTTAGGTCTAGGTTAGGTCTGGGATTTGCTCTCATCATGCTCATTCTTTCGTATATTTCTCATACTTCATGGCTAGATCCTGGGCTATTTCTGGTTTGGATCACGAAGTAGTGTGTTACCACACTGAAACAGTCCATTAAACCTGGTTTCGCTCAATATTTTAGAGGATAACGCATGTTAGGTCTAGGTTAGGTCTGGGATTTGCTCTCATCAGGCTCATTCTTTCGCATATTTCTCATACTTGATGGCTAGATCCTGGGCTTTTTCTGGATTGCATCACGTAGTAATGTAGTACCACACTGAAACAGTCAATGAAACCTGGTTTCCATCAATATTTTAGAGGACAACGCAAGTTAGGTCTAGGTAAGGCCTGAGATTTTCACTGATCAGACTCATACTTTCGCATCCTTCACATACTTGTTGAACGGATCCTGGGTTTTTTCTGGTTTGGATCACGTAGTAATGTGGTACCACACTGAAACGGTCAATTAAACCTGGTTTCGATCAATATTTTAGAGGATAACGCAAGTTAGGTCTGGGATAGGTTTGGGATTTGCCCTCATCAGGCTCATACTTTCGCGTTTTTCACATACTTGTTGAACAGATCATGGGTTTTTTCTGGTTTGGGAGACGTAGTAGTGTGATCCCACACTGAAACAGTCGATTAAACCTGGTTTCGATCAATATTTTAGAGGATAACGCATGTTAGGTCTAGGATAGCCCTGGGATTTTCACTCATCAGACTCATACTTTCGCATTCTTCACATACTTGTTGAACTGATCCTCGGTTTTTTCTGGTTTGGATCACGTAGTAATGTGGTACCACACTGAAACAGTCGATTAAACCCGGTCTCGATCAATATTTTAGAGAATAATTCATGTTAGGTCTAGGTTAGGTCTGGGATTTGCTCTCATCAGGCTCATTCTTTCGCATATTTCTCATACTTGATGGCTAGATCCTGGGCTTTTTCTGGTTTGGATCACATACTAATGTGGTACCACACTGAAACAGTCGATTAAACCAGGTTTCGATCAATATTTTAGAGTATAACTCATGTTAGGTCTAGGTTAGGCCTGGGATTTTCACTGATCAGACTCATACTTTCGCATTCTTCACATACTTGTTGAAGGGATCCGGGGTTTTTTCTGGTTTGGATCAGGTAGTAATGTGGGACCACACTGAAACAGTCAATTAAACCTGGTTTCGATCAATATTTTAGAGAATAATTCATGTTAGGTCTAGGTTAGGTCTGGGATTTGCTCTCATCAGGCTCATTCTTTCGCATATTTCTCATACTTGATGGCTAGATCCTGGGCTTTTTCTTGATTGCATCACGTAGTAATGAAGTACAGCACTGAAACAGTCAATTAAACCTGGTTTCCATCAATATCTTACAGGACAACGCAAGTTCGGTCTGGGATATGTCTGGGATTTGCCGTCATCAGGCTCATACTTTCGCGTTTTTCACATAATTGTTGAACAGATCCTGGGTTTTTTCTAGTTTGGATCACGTAGTAATGTGGTACCACACTGAAACAGTCGATTAAACGTGGTTTCGATCAATATTTTATAGGATAACTCAAGTTACGTCTGCGATTGGTCTGGGATTTGACCTCATCAGACTCATACTTTCGCATTCTTCTCATACTTGTTGAACGGATCTTGGGTTTTTTCTGGAGTGGATCACGTAGTAATGTGGTACCACACTGAAACAGTCCATTAAACCTGGATTCCATCACTATTTTAGAGGACAACGCAAGTTAGGTCTAGGTAAGACCTGAGATTTTCACTTATCAGACTCATACTTTCGCATGCTTCACATACTTGTTGAACGGATCCTGGGTTTTTTCTGGTTTGGATCACGTAGTAATGTGGTACCACACTGAAACGATCAATTCAACCTGGTTTCGATCAATATTTTAGAGGATAACGCAAGTTAGGTCTGGGATAGGTCTGGGACTTGCCCACATCAGGCTCATACTTTCGCGTTTTTCACATACTTGTTGAACAGATCATGGGTTTTTTCTGGTTTGGGTCACGTAGAAGTGTGATAGCACACTGAAAGAGTCGATTAAACCTGGTTTCGATCAATATTTTAGAGGATAACGCATGTTAGGTCTAGGATAACCCTGGGATTTTCACTCATCAGATTCATACTTTCGCATTCTTCACATACTTGTTGAACTGATCCTCGGTTTTTTCTGGTTTGGATCACGTAGTAATGTGGTACCACACTGAAACAGTCGATTAAACCTGGTCTCGATCAATATTTTAGAGAATAATTCATGTTAGGCCTAGGTTAGGTCTGGGATTTGCTCTCATCAGGCTCATTCTTTCGCATATTTCTCATACTTGATGGCTAGATCCTGGGCTTTTTCTGGATTGCATCACGTAGTAATGAAGTACAACACTGCAACAGTCAATTAAACCTGGTTTCCATCAATATCTTAGAGGACAACGCAAGTTAGGTCTGGGATATGTCTCGGATTTGCCCTCATCAGGCTCATACTTTCGCGTTTTTCACATACTTGTTGAACAGATCCTGGGTTTTTTCAGGTTTGGATCACGTTGTAGTGTGGTACCACACTGAAACAGTCCATTAAACCTGGTTTTGATCAATATTTTAGAGGATGACGCATGTTAGGTCTAGGTTAGCCCTGGGATTTTCACTCATCAGACTCATACTTTCGCATTCTTCACTTACTTGTTCAACTGATCCTGACTTTTTTCTGGTTTGGACCACGTAGAAATGTGGTACCAAGCTGAAACAGTCAATTAAACCTGGTTTCGATCAATATTTTAGAGGATAACGCAAGTTACGTCTGGGATAGGTCTAGGATTTGCCCTCATCAGGCTCTTACTTTCGCATATTTCTCATACTTCATGGCTAGATCCTGGGCTATTTCTGGTTTGGATCACGAAGTAATGTGTTACCACACTGAAACAGTCCATTAAACCTGGTTTCGCTCAATATTTTAGAGGATAACGCATGTTAGGTCTAGGTTAGGTCTGGGATTTGTTCTCATCAGGCTCATTCCTTCGCATATTTCTCATACTTGATGGCTAGATCCTGGGCTTTTTCTGGATTGCATCACGTAGTAATGTAGTACCACACTGAAACAGTCAATGAAACCTGGTTTGCATCAATATTTTAGAGGACAACGCAAGTTAGGTCTAGGTAAGGCCTGTGATTTCCACTGATCAGACTCATACTTTCGCATCCTTCACATACTTGTTGAACGGATCCTGGGTTTTTTCTGGTTTGGATCACGTAGTAATGTGGCACCACACTGAAACGGTCAATTAAACCTGGTTTCGATCAATATTTTAGAGGACAACGCAAGTTACGTCTGGGATAGGTCTGGGATTTGCTCTCATCAGGCTCATTCTTTCGCATATTTCTCATACTTGATGGCTAGATCCTGAGCTTTTTCTGGATTGCATCACGTAGTAATGTAGTACAACACTGCAACAGTCAATTAAACCTGGTTTCCATCAATATCTTAGAGGACAACGCAAGTTAGGTCTGGGATATGTCTGGGATTTGCCCTCATCAGGCTCATACTTTCGCGTTTTTCACATACTTGTTGAACAGATCCTGGGTTTTTTCTGGTTTGGATCACGTAGTAATGTGGTGCCACGCTGAAACAGTCAATGAAACCTGGTCTGGATAAATATTTTAGAGGATAACGCATCTTAGGTCTGGGTTAGGTCTAAGATTTGCCCTCATCAGGCTCACAGTTTCGCGTTTTTCACATACTTGTTGAACAGATCCTGGGTTTTTTCTGGTTTGGATCACGAAGTAGTGTGGTACCACACTGAAACAGCCCATTAAACCTGGTTTCGCTCAATATTTTAGAGGATAACGCATGTTAGGTCTAGGTTAGGTCTGGGATTTGCTCTCATCAGGCTCATTCTTTCGCATATTTCTCATACTTGATGGCTAGATCCTGGGCTTTTTCTGGATTGCATCACGTAGTAATGTAGTACCACACTGAAACAGTCAATGAAACCTGGTTTCCATCAATATTTTAGAGGACCACGCAAGTTAGGTCTAGGTAAGGCCTGAGATTTTCACTTATCAGACTCATACTTTCGCATCCTTCACATACTTGTTGAACGGATCCTGGGTTTTTTCTGGTTTGGATCACGTAGTAATGTGGTACCACACTGAAACGGCCAATTAAACCTGGTTTCGATCAATATTTTAGAGGATAACGCATGTTAGGTCTAGGTTAGGTCTGGGATTTTCACTCATCAGACTCATACTTTCGCATTCTTCACATGCTTGTTGAACGGATCCTGGGTTTTTTCTGGTTTGGATCACGTAGTTATGTGGGTCCACACTGAAACAATCAATTAAACGTGGTCTTGATAAATATTTTCGAGGATAACGCATGTTAGGTCTGGGATAGGTCTGGGATTTGCCCTCATCAGACTCATACTTTCGCACACTTCACATACTCGTTGAACAGATCCTGGGTTTTTTCTGGTTTGGATCACGTAGTAATGTGGTACCACACTGAAACAATCAATTAAACCTGGTCTTGATAAATATTTTAGAGGATAACGCAAGTTAAGTTTGGGATAGGTCTAGGATTTGCCCTCATCAGGCTCATACTTTCGCGTTTTTCACATACTTGTTGAACAGATCCTGGGTTTTTTCTGGTTTGGATCACGTAGTAATGTGGTACCACGCTGAAACAGTCAATGAAACCTGGTCTCGATCAATATTTTAGAGAATAATTCATGTTAGGTCTAGGTTAGGTCTGGGATTTGCTCTCATCAGGCTCATTCTTTCGCATATTTCTCATACTTGATGGCTAGATCCTGGGCTTTTTCTGGATTGCATCACGTAGTAATGAAGTACAACACTGAAACAGTCAATTAAACCTGGTTTCCATCAATATCTTAGAGGACAACGCAAGTTAGGTCTGGGATATGTCTGGGATTTGCCCTCATCAGGCTCATACTTTCGCATTCTTCACATACTTGTTGAACGGATCCTGGGTTTTTTCTGGTTTGGATCACGTAGTAATGTGGGACCATACTGAAACAGTCAATTAAACCTGGTTTCGATCAATATTTTAGAGAATAATTCATGTTAGGTCTAGGTTAGGTCTGGGATTTGCTCTCATCATGCTCATTCTTTCGCATATTTCTCATACTTGATGGCTAGATCCTGGGTTATTTTCTGGTTTGGATCACATAGTAATGTGGTACCACACTGAAACAGTCGATTAAACCAGGTTTCGATCAATATCTTAGAGGACAGCGCAAGTTAGGTCTGGGATATGTCTGGGATTTGCCCTCATCAGGCTCATACTTTCGCGTTTTTCACATACTCGTTGAACAGATCCTGGGCTATTTCTGGACTGGATCACGTAGTAAAGTGGTACCACACTGAAACATTCAATGAAACCTGGTCTGGATAAATATTTTAGAGGATAACGCATCTTAGGTCTGGGTTAGGTGTAAGATTTGCCCTCATCAGGCTCACAGTTTCGCGTTTTTCACATTCTTGATGAACAGATCCTGGGTTTTGTCTGGTTTGGATCACGAAGTAGTGTGGTACCACACTGAAACAGTCCATTAAACCTGGTTTCGCTCAATATTTTAGAGGATAACGCATGTTAGGTCTAGGTTAGGTCTGGGATTTGCTCTCATCAGGCTCATTCTTTCGCATATTTCTCATACTTGATGGCTAGATCCTGGGCTTTTTCTGGATTGCATCACGTAGTAATGTAGTACCACACTGAAACAGTCAATGAAACCTGGTTTCCATCACTATTTTAGAGGACAACGCAAGTTAGGTCTAGGTAAGGCCTGAGATTTTCACTGATCAGACTCATACTTTCGCATTCTTCACATACTTGTTGAACAGATCATGGGATTTTTCTGGTTTGGGTCACGTAGTAATGTGGTACCACACTGAGACAGTCGATTAAACCTGGTTTCGATCAATATTTTAGAGGATAACGCAAGCTAGGTCTAGGTTAGGCCTGGGATTTTCACTGATCAGACTCATACTTTCGCATTCTTCACATACTTGTTGAACTGATCCTGGGTTTTTGCTGGTTTGGATCACGTAGTAACGTGGTACCACACTGAAACAGTCGATTAAACCTGGTTTCGATCAATATTTTAGAGTATAACTCATGTTAGGTTTAGGTTAGGCCTGGGATTTTCACTCATCAGACTCATACTTTCGCATTCTTCACATACTTGTTGAAGGGATCCGGGGTTTTTTCTGGTTTGGATCACGTAGTAATGTGGGACCACACTGAAACAGTCAATTAAACCTGGTTTCGATCAATATTTTAGAGAATAATTCATGTTAGGTCTAGGTTAGGTCTGGGATTTGCTCTCATCAGGCTCATTCTTTCGCATATTTCTCATACTTGATGGCTAGATCCTGGGCTTTTTCTTGATTGCATCACGTAGTAATGAAGTACAACACTGAAACAGTCAATTAAACCTGGTTTCCATCAATATCTTAGAGGACAACGCAAGTTAGGTCTGGGATATGTCTGGGATTTGCCGTCATCAAGCTCATACTTTCGCGTTTTTCACATAATTGTAGAACAGATCCTGGGTTTTTTCTAGTTTGGATCACGTAGTAATGTGGTACCACACTGAAACAGTCGATTAAACGTGGTTCCGATCAATATTTTATAGGATAACGCAAGTTAAGTCTGGGATTGGTTTGGGATTTGACCTCATCAGACTCATACTTTCGCATTCTTCACATACTTGTTGAACGGATCTTGGGTTTTTTCTGGTGTGGATCACGTAGTAATGTGGTACCACACTGAAACAATCAATTAAACCTGGTCTTGATAAATATTTTCGAGGATAACGCAAGTTAAGTTTGGGATAGGTCTAGGATTTGCCCTCATGAGGCTCTTACTTTCGCATATTTCTCATACTTCATGGCTAGATCCTGGGCTAGTTCTGGAGTGGATCACGTAGTAAAGTGGTACCACACTGAAACAGTCCATTAAACCTGGTTTCGCTCAATATTTTAGAGG
The DNA here is from genome assembly GCF_051014445.1 of Colletes latitarsis. Taxonomy (NCBI): domain Eukaryota; kingdom Metazoa; phylum Arthropoda; class Insecta; order Hymenoptera; family Colletidae; genus Colletes; species Colletes latitarsis. The sequence continues at coordinate 7,100,090 of NW_027488366.1, read as the reverse complement.
ATAACGCATGTTAGGTCTAGGTTAGGTCTGGGATTTGCTCTCATCATGCTCATTCTTTCGCATATTTCTCATACTTCATGGCTAGATCCTGGGCTATTTCTGGTTTGGATCACGAAGTAGTGTGGTACCACACTGAAACAGTCCATTAAACCTGGTTTCGCTCAATATTTTAGAGGATAACGCATGTTAGGTCTAGGTTAGGTCTGGGATTTGCTCTCATCAGGCTCATTCTTTCGCATATTTCTCATACTTGATGGCTAGATCCTGGGCTTTTTCTGGATTGCATCACGTAGTAATGTAGTACCACACTGAAACAGTCAATGAAACCTGGTTTCCATCAATATTTTAGAGGACAACGCAAGTTAGGTCTAGGTAAGGCCTGAGATTTTCACTGATCAGACTCATACTTTCGCATGCTTCACATACTTGTTGAACGGATCCTGGGTTTTTTCTGGTTTGGATCACGTAGTAATGTGGTACCACACTGAAACGATCAATTCAACCTGGTTTCGATCAATATTTTAGAGGATAACGCAAGTTAGGTCTGGGATAGGTCTGGGACTTGCCCACATCAGGCTCATACTTTCGCGTTTTTCACATACTTGTTGAACAGATCATGGGTTTTTTCTGGTTTGGGTCACGTAGAAGTGTGATAGCGCACTGAAAGAGTCGATTAAACCTGGTTTCGATCAATATTTTAGAGGATAACGCATGTTAGGTCTAGGATAACCCTGGGATTTTCACTCATCAGATTCATACTTTCGCATTCTTCACATACTTGTTGAACTGATCCTCGGTTTTTTCTGGTTTGGATCACGTAGTAATGTGGTACCACACTGAAACAGTCGATTAAACCTGGTCTCGATCAATATTTTAGAGAATAATTCATGTTAGGCCTAGGTTAGGTCTGGGATTTGCTCTCATCAGGCTCATTCTTTCGCATATTTCTCATACTTGATGGCTAGATCCTGGGCTTTTTCTGGATTGCATCACGTAGTAATGAAGTACAACACTGCAACAGTCAATTAAACCTGGTTTCCATCAATATCTTAGAGGACAACGCAAGTTAGGTCTGGGATATGTCTCGGATTTGCCCTCATCAGGCTCATACTTTCGCGTTTTTCACATACTTGTTGAACAGATCCTGGGTTTTTTCAGGTTTGGATCACGTTGTAGTGTGGTACCACACTGAAACAGTCCATTAAACCTGGTTTTGATCAATATTTTAGAGGATGACGCATGTTAGGTCTAGGTTAGCCCTGGGATTTTCACTCATCAGACTCATACTTTCGCATTCTTCACTTACTTGTTCAACTGATCCTGACTTTTTTCTGGTTTGGACCACGTAGAAATGTGGTACCAAGCTGAAACAGTCAATTAAACCTGGTTTCGATCAATATTTTAGAGGATAACGCAAGTTACGTCTGGGATAGGTCTAGGATTTGCCCTCATCAGGCTCTTACTTTCGCATATTTCTCATACTTCATGGCTAGATCCTGGGCTATTTCTGGTTTGGATCACGAAGTAATGTGTTACCACACTGAAACAGTCCATTAAACCTGGTTTCGCTCAATATTTTAGAGGATAACGCATGTTAGGTCTAGGTTAGGTCTGGGATTTGCTCTCATCAGGCTCATTCCTTCGCATATTTCTCATACTTGATGGCTAGATCCTGGGCTTTTTCTGGATTGCATCACGTAGTAATGTAGTACCACACTGAAACAGTCAATGAAACCTGGTTTGCATCAATATTTTAGAGGACAACGCAAGTTAGGTCTAGGTAAGGCCTGTGATTTCCACTGATCAGACTCATACTTTCGCATCCTTCACATACTTGTTGAACGGATCCTGGGTTTTTTCTGGTTTGGATCACGTAGTAATGTGGCACCACACTGAAACGGTCAATTAAACCTGGTTTCGATCAATATTTTAGAGGACAACGCAAGTTACGTCTGGGATAGGTCTGGGATTTGCTCTCATCAGGCTCATTCTTTCGCATATTTCTCATACTTGATGGCTAGATCCTGAGCTTTTTCTGGATTGCATCACGTAGTAATGTAGTACAACACTGCAACAGTCAATTAAACCTGGTTTCCATCAATATCTTAGAGGACAACGCAAGTTAGGTCTGGGATATGTCTGGGATTTGCCCTCATCAGGCTCATACTTTCGCGTTTTTCACATACTTGTTGAACAGATCCTGGGTTTTTTCTGGTTTGGATCACGTAGTAATGTGGTGCCACGCTGAAACAGTCAATGAAACCTGGTCTGGATAAATATTTTAGAGGATAACGCATCTTAGGTCTGGGTTAGGTCTAAGATTTGCCCTCATCAGGCTCACAGTTTCGCGTTTTTCACATACTTGTTGAACAGATCCTGGGTTTTTTCTGGTTTGGATCACGAAGTAGTGTGGTACCACACTGAAACAGCCCATTAAACCTGGTTTCGCTCAATATTTTAGAGGATAACGCATGTTAGGTCTAGGTTAGGTCTGGGATTTGCTCTCATCAGGCTCATTCTTTCGCATATTTCTCATACTTGATGGCTAGATCCTGGGCTTTTTCTGGATTGCATCACGTAGTAATGTAGTACCACACTGAAACAGTCAATGAAACCTGGTTTCCATCAATATTTTAGAGGACCACGCAAGTTAGGTCTAGGTAAGGCCTGAGATTTTCACTTATCAGACTCATACTTTCGCATCCTTCACATACTTGTTGAACGGATCCTGGGTTTTTTCTGGTTTGGATCACGTAGTAATGTGGTACCACACTGAAACGGCCAATTAAACCTGGTTTCGATCAATATTTTAGAGGATAACGCATGTTAGGTCTAGGTTAGGTCTGGGATTTTCACTCATCAGACTCATACTTTCGCATTCTTCACATGCTTGTTGAACGGATCCTGGGTTTTTTCTGGTTTGGATCACGTAGTTATGTGGGTCCACACTGAAACAATCAATTAAACGTGGTCTTGATAAATATTTTCGAGGATAACGCATGTTAGGTCTGGGATAGGTCTGGGATTTGCCCTCATCAGACTCATACTTTCGCACACTTCACATACTCGTTGAACAGATCCTGGGTTTTTTCTGGTTTGGATCACGTAGTAATGTGGTACCACACTGAAACAATCAATTAAACCTGGTCTTGATAAATATTTTAGAGGATAACGCAAGTTAAGTTTGGGATAGGTCTAGGATTTGCCCTCATCAGGATCTTACTTTCGCATATTACTCATACTTCATGGCTAGATCCTGGGCTAGTTCTGGAGTAGATCACGTAGTAAAGTGGTACCTCACTGAAACAGTCCATTAAACCTGGTTTCGCTCAATATTTTAGAGGATAACGCATGTTAGGTCTAGGTTAGGTCTGGGATTTGCTCTCATCAGGCTCATTCTTTCGCATATTTCTCATACTTGATGGCTAGATCCTGGGCGTTTTCTGGATTGCATCACGTAGTAATGTAGTACAACACTGAAACAGTCAATTAAACCTGGTTTCCATCAATATCTTAGAGGACAACGCAGGTTAGGTCTGGGATATGTCTGGGATTTGCCCTCATCAGGCTCATACTTTCGCGTTTTTCACATACTTGTTGAACAGATCCTGGGTTTTTTCTGGTTTGGATCACGTAGTAATGTGGTACCACGCTGAAACAGTCAATGAAACCTGGTCTCGATCAATATTTTAGAGAATAATTCATGTTAGGTCTAGGTTAGGTCTGGGATTTGCTCTCATCAGGCTCATTCTTTCGCATATTTCTCATACTTGATGGCTAGATCCTGGGCTTTTTCTGGATTGCATCACGTAGTAATGAAGTACAACACTGAAACAGTCAATTAAACCTGGTTTCCATCAATATCTTAGAGGACAACGCAAGTTAGGTCTGGGATATGTCTGGGATTTGCCCTCATCAGGCTCATACTTTCGCATTCTTCACATACTTGTTGAACGGATCCTGGGTTTTTTCTGGTTTGGATCACGTAGTAATGTGGGACCATACTGAAACAGTCAATTAAACCTGGTTTCGATCAATATTTTAGAGAATAATTCATGTTAGGTCTAGGTTAGGTCTGGGATTTGCTCTCATCATGCTCATTCTTTCGCATATTTCTCATACTTGATGGCTAGATCCTGGGTTATTTTCTGGTTTGGATCACATAGTAATGTGGTACCACACTGAAACAGTCGATTAAACCAGGTTTCGATCAATATCTTAGAGGACAGCGCAAGTTAGGTCTGGGATATGTCTGGGATTTGCCCTCATCAGGCTCATACTTTCGCGTTTTTCACATACTCGTTGAACAGATCCTGGGCTATTTCTGGACTGGATCACGTAGTAAAGTGGTACCACACTGAAACATTCAATGAAACCTGGTCTGGATAAATATTTTAGAGGATAACGCATCTTAGGTCTGGGTTAGGTGTAAGATTTGCCCTCATCAGGCTCACAGTTTCGCGTTTTTCACATTCTTGATGAACAGATCCTGGGTTTTGTCTGGTTTGGATCACGAAGTAGTGTGGTACCACACTGAAACAGTCCATTAAACCTGGTTTCGCTCAATATTTTAGAGGATAACGCATGTTAGGTCTAGGTTAGGTCTGGGATTTGCTCTCATCAGGCTCATTCTTTCGCATATTTCTCATACTTGATGGCTAGATCCTGGGCTTTTTCTGGATTGCATCACGTAGTAATGTAGTACCACACTGAAACAGTCAATGAAACCTGGTTTCCATCACTATTTTAGAGGACAACGCAAGTTAGGTCTAGGTAAGGCCTGAGATTTTCACTGATCAGACTCATACTTTCGCATTCTTCACATACTTGTTGAACAGATCATGGGATTTTTCTGGTTTGGGTCACGTAGTAATGTGGTACCACACTGAGACAGTCGATTAAACCTGGTTTCGATCAATATTTTAGAGGATAACGCAAGCTAGGTCTAGGTTAGGCCTGGGATTTTCACTGATCAGACTCATACTTTCGCATTCTTCACATACTTGTTGAACTGATCCTGGGTTTTTGCTGGTTTGGATCACGTAGTAACGTGGTACCACACTGAAACAGTCGATTAAACCTGGTTTCGATCAATATTTTAGAGTATAACTCATGTTAGGTTTAGGTTAGGCCTGGGATTTTCACTCATCAGACTCATACTTTCGCATTCTTCACATACTTGTTGAAGGGATCCGGGGTTTTTTCTGGTTTGGATCACGTAGTAATGTGGGACCACACTGAAACAGTCAATTAAACCTGGTTTCGATCAATATTTTAGAGAATAATTCATGTTAGGTCTAGGTTAGGTCTGGGATTTGCTCTCATCAGGCTCATTCTTTCGCATATTTCTCATACTTGATGGCTAGATCCTGGGCTTTTTCTTGATTGCATCACGTAGTAATGAAGTACAACACTGAAACAGTCAATTAAACCTGGTTTCCATCAATATCTTAGAGGACAACGCAAGTTAGGTCTGGGATATGTCTGGGATTTGCCGTCATCAAGCTCATACTTTCGCGTTTTTCACATAATTGTAGAACAGATCCTGGGTTTTTTCTAGTTTGGATCACGTAGTAATGTGGTACCACACTGAAACAGTCGATTAAACGTGGTTCCGATCAATATTTTATAGGATAACGCAAGTTAAGTCTGGGATTGGTTTGGGATTTGACCTCATCAGACTCATACTTTCGCATTCTTCACATACTTGTTGAACGGATCTTGGGTTTTTTCTGGTGTGGATCACGTAGTAATGTGGTACCACACTGAAACAATCAATTAAACCTGGTCTTGATAAATATTTTCGAGGATAACGCAAGTTAAGTTTGGGATAGGTCTAGGATTTGCCCTCATGAGGCTCTTACTTTCGCATATTTCTCATACTTCATGGCTAGATCCTGGGCTAGTTCTGGAGTGGATCACGTAGTAAAGTGGTACCACACTGAAACAGTCCATTAAACCTGGTTTCGCTCAATATTTTAGAGGATAACGCATGTTAGGTCTAGGTTAGGTCTGGGATTTGCTCTCATCATGCTCATTCTTTCGCATATTTCTCATACTTCATGGCTAGATCCTGGGCTATTTCTGGTTTGGATCACGAAGTAGTGTGGTACCACACTGAAACAGTCCATTAAACCTGGTTTCGCTCAATATTTTAGAGGATAACGCATGTTAGGTCTAGGTTAGGTCTGGGATTTGCTCTCATCAGGCTCATTCTTTCGCATATTTCTCATACTTGATGGCTAGATCCTGGGCTTTTTCTGGATTGCATCACGTAGTAATGTAGTACCACACTGAAACAGTCAATGAAACCTGGTTTCCATCAATATTTTAGAGGACAACGCAAGTTAGGTCTAGGTAAGGCCTGAGATTTTCACTGATCAGACTCATACTTTCGCATCCTTCACATACTTGTTGAACGGATCCTGGGTTTTTTCTGGTTTGGATCACGTAGTAATGTGGTACCACACTGAAACGGTCAATTAAACCTGGTTTCGATCAATATTTTAGAGGATAACGCAAGTTAGGTCTGGGATAGGTTTGGGATTTGCCCTCATCAGGCTCATACTTTCGCGTTTTTCACATACTTGTTGAACAGATCATGGGTTTTTTCTGGTTTGGGTCACGTAGTAGTGTGATACCACACTGAAACAGTCGATTAAACCTGGTTTCGATCAATATTTTAGAGGATAACGCATGTTAGGTCTAGGTTAGGTCTGGGATTTGCTCTCATCAGGCTCATTCTTTCGCATATTTCTCATACTTGATGGCTAGATCCTCGGCTTTTTCTGGATTGCATCACGTAGTAATGAAGTACAACACTGAAACAGTCAATTAAACCTGGTTTCCATCAATATCTTAGAGGACAACGCAAGTTAGGTCTGGGATATGTCTGGGATTTGCCCTCATCAGGCTCATACTTTCGCGCTTTCACATACTCGTTGAACAGATCCTGGGTTATTTTCTGGTTTGGATCACATAGTAATGTGCTTCCACACTGAAACAGTCGATTTAACCAGGTTTCGATCAATATTTTTGAGGATAACGAATGTTAGGTCCAGGATAGGCCTGGGATTTTCACTCATCAGACTCATACTTTCGCATTCTTCACATACTTGTTGAAGTGATCCGGGGTTTTTTCTGGTTTGGATCACGTAGTAATGTGGTACAACACTGAAACAGTCGATTAAACCTGGTTTCGATCAATATTTTAGAAGATAACGCAAGTTAAGTCTGGGATTGGTCTGGGATTTGACCTCATCAGACTCATACTTTCGCATTCTTCACATACTTGTTGAACGGATCTTGGGTTTTTTCTGGTGTGGATCACGTAGTAATGTGGTACCACACTGAAACAATCAATTAAACCTGGTCTTGATAAATATTTTAGAGGATAACGCAAGTTAAGTTTGGGATAGGTCTAGGATTTGCCCTCATCAGGCTCTTACTTTCGCATATTTCTCATACTTCATGGCTAGATCCTGGGCTAGTTCTGGAGTAGATCACGTAGTAAAGTGGTACCACACTGAAACAGTCCATTAAACCTGGTTTCGCTCAATATTTTAGAGGATAACGCATGTTAGGTCTAGGTTAGGTCTAGGATTTGCTCTCATCAGGCTCATTCTTTCGCATATTTCTCATACTAGATGGCTAGATCCTGGGCGTTTTCTGGATTGCATCACGTAGTAATGTAGTACAACACTGAAACAGTCAATTAAACCTGGTTTCCATCAATATCTTAGAGGACAACGCAGGTTAGGTCTGGGATATGTCTGGGATTTGCCCTCATCAGGCTCATACTTTCGCGTTTTTCACATACTTGTTGAACAGATCCTGGGTTTTTTCTGGTTTGGATCACGTAGTAATGTGGTACCACGCTGAAACAGTCAATGAAACCTGGTCTCGATCAATATTTTAGAGAATAATTCATGTTAGGTCTAGGTTAGGTCTGGGATTTGCTCTCATCAGGCTCATTCTTTCGCATATTTCTCATACTTGATGGCTAGATCCTGGGCTTTTTCTGGATTGCATCACGTAGTAATGAAGTACAACACTGAAACAGTCAATTAAACCTGGTTTCCATCAATATCTTAGAGGACAACGCAAGTTAGGTCTGGGATATGTCTGGGATTTGCCCTCATCAGGCTCATACTTTCGCATTCTTCACATACTTGTTGAACGGATCCTGGGTTTTTTCTGGTTTGGATCACGTAGTAATGTGGGACCACACTGAAACAGTCAATTAAACCTGGTTTCGATCAATATTTTAGAGAATAATTCATGTTAGGTCTAGGTTAGGTCTGGGATTTGCTCTCATCAGGCTCATTCTTTCGCATATTTCTCATACTTGATGGCTAGATCCTGGGCTTTTTCTGGATTGCATCACGTAGTAATGTAGTACCACACTGAAACAGTCAATGAAACCTGGTTTCCATCAATATTTTAGAGGACAACGCAAGTTAGGTCTAGGTAAGGCCTGAGATTTTCACTGATCAGACTCATACTTTCGCATCCTTCACATACTTGTTGAACGGATCCTGGATTTTTTCTGGTTTGGATCACGTAGTAATGTGGTACCACACTGAAACGGTCAATTAAACCTGGTTTCGATCAATATTTTAGAGGATAACGCAAGTTAGGTCTGGGATAGGTTTGGGATTTGCCCTCATCAGGCTCATACTTTCGCGTTTTTCACATACTTGTTGAACAGATCATGGGTTTTTTCTGGTTTGGGTCACGTAGTAGTGTGATACCACACTGAAACAGTCGATTAAACCAGGTTTCCATCAATATTTTAGAGGACAACGCATCTTAGGTCTGGGTTAGGTCTATGATTTGCCCACATCAGGCTCACAGTTTCGCGTTTTTCACATACTTGTTGAACAGATCCTGGGTTTTTTCTGGTCCGGATCACGTACTAATGTGGGACCACACTGAAACAATCAATTAACCCTGGTCTTGATAAACATTTTAGAGGATAACGCATGTTAGGTCTGGGTTAGGTCTAGGATTTGCCCTCATCAGGCTCATACTTTCACATATTTCTCATACTTCATGGCTAGATCCTGGGCTGTTTCTGGATTGTATCACGTAGTAATGTGGTACCACGCTGAAACAGTCAATTAAACCTGGTTTCGATCAATATTTTAGAGGATAACGCAAGTTACGTCTGGGATAGGTCTAGGATTTGCCCTCATCAGGCTCTTACTTTCGCATATTTCTCATACTTCATGGCTAGATCCTGGGCTATTTCTGGATTGGATCACGTAGTAAAGTGGTACCACACTGAAACATTCAATGAAACCTGGTCTGGATAAATATTTTAGAGGATAACGCATCTTAGGTCTGGGTTAGGTCTAAGATTTGCCCTCATCAGGCTCACAGTTTCGCGTTTTTCACATACTTGTTGAACAGATCCTGGGTTTTTTCTGGTTTGGATCACGAAGTAGTGTGGTACCACACTGAAACAGTCCATTAAACCTGGTTTCGCTCAATATTTTAGAGGATAAAGCGTGTTAGGTCTAGGTTAGGTCTGGGATTTGCTCTCATCAGGCTCATTCCTTCGCATATTTCTCATACTTGATGGCTAGATCCTGGGCTTTTTCTGGATTGCATCACGTAGTAATGTAGTACCACACTGAAACTGTCAATGAAACCTGGTTTCCATCAATATTTTAGAGGACAACGCATCTTAGGTCTGGGTTAGGTCTATGATTTGCCCACATCAGGCTCACAGTTTCGCGTTTTTCACATACTTGCTGAACAGATCATGGGTTTTTTCTGGTTTGGGTCACGTAGTAGTGTGATACCACACTGAAACAGTCGATTAAACCTGGCTTCGATCAATATTTTAGTGGATAACGCATGTTAGGTCTAGGTTAGCACTGGGATTTTCACTCATCAGACTCATACTTTCGCATTCTTCACATACTTGTTGAACTGATCATGGGTTTTTTCTGGTTTGGGTCACGTAGTAGTGTGATACCACACTGAAACAGTCGATTAAACCAGGTTTCCATCAATATTTTAGAGGACAACGCATCTTAGGTCTGGGTTAGGTCTATGATTTGCCCACATCAGGCTCACAGTTTCGCGTTTTTCACATACTTGTTGAACAGATCCTGGGTTTTTTCTGGTCCGGATCACGTACTAATGTGGGACCACACTGAAACAATCAATTAACCCTGGTCTTGATAAACATTTTAGAGGATAACGCATGTTAGGTCTGGGTTAGGTCTAGGATTTGCCCTCATCAGGCTCATACTTTCACATATTTCTCATACTTCATGGCTAGATCCTGGGCTGTTTCTGGATTGTATCACGTAGTAATGTGGTACCACGCTGAAACAGTCAATTAAACCTGGTTTCGATCAATATTTTAGAGGATAACGCAAGTTACGTCTGGGATAGGTCTAGGATTTGCCCTCATCAGGCTCTTACTTTCGCATATTTCTCATACTTCATGGCTAGATCCTGGGCTATTTCTGGATTGGATCACGTAGTAAAGTGGTACCACACTGAAACATTCAATGAAACCTGGTCTGGATAAATATTTTAGAGGATAACGCATCTTAGGTCTGGGTTAGGTCTAAGATTTGCCCTCATCAGGCTCACAGTTTCGCGTTTTTCACATACTTGTTGAACAGATCCTGGGTTTTTTCTGGTTTGGATCACGAAGTAGTGTGGTACCACACTGAAACAGTCCATTAAACCTGGTTTCGCTCAATATTTTAGAGGATAAAGCGTGTTAGGTCTAGGTTAGGTCTGGGATTTGCTCTCATCAGGCTCATTCCTTCGCATATTTCTCATACTTGATGGCTAGATCCTGGGCTTTTTCTGGATTGCATCACGTAGTAATGTAGTACCACACTGAAACTGTCAATGAAACCTGGTTTCCATCAATATTTTAGAGGACAACGCATCTTAGGTCTGGGTTAGGTCTATGATTTGCCCACATCAGGCTCACAGTTTCGCGTTTTTCACATACTTGCTGAACAGATCATGGGTTTTTTCTGGTTTGGGTCACGTAGTAGTGTGATACCACACTGAAACAGTCGATTAAACCTGGCTTCGATCAATATTTTAGTGGATAACGCATGTTAGGTCTAGGTTAGCACTGGGATTTTCACTCATCAGACTCATACTTTCGCATTCTTCACATACTTGTTGAACTGATCCTGGGTTTTTTCTGGTTTGGATCACGTAGTAATGTGGGTCCACACTGAAACAATCAATTAAACCTGGTCTTGATAAATATTTTAGAGGATAACGCATGTTAGGTCTAGGTTAGGTCTGGGATTTGCTCTCATCAGGCTCATTCTTTCGCATATTTCTCATACATGTTGAACAGATCCTGGGTTTTTTCTGGTTTGGATCTCGTAGTAATGTGGGACCACACTGAAACAATCAATTAAACCTGGTCTTGATAAATATTTTAGAGGATAACGCATGTTAGGTCTAGGTTAGGTCTGGGATTTTCACTCATCAGACTCATACTTTCGCATTCTTCACATACTTGTTGAACGGATCCTGGGTTTTTTCTGGTTTGGATCACGTAGTAATGTGGGTCCACACTGAAACAATCAATTAAACCTGGTCTTGATAAATATTTTAAAGGATAACGCATGTTAGGTCTAGGTTATGTCTGGGATTTGCTCTCATCAGGCTCATTCTTTCGCATATTTCTCATACATGTTGAACAGATCCTGGGTTTTTTCTGGTTTGGATCTCGTAGTAATGTGGGACCACACTGAAACAGTCAATTAAACATGGTTTCGATCAATATTTTTGAGGACAACGCATCTTAGGTCTAGGTTAGGCCTGGGATTTTCACTCATCAGGCTCATACTTTCGCATTCGTCACATACTTGTTGAACGGATCCTGGGTTTTTTCTGGTTTGGATCACGTAGTAATGTGGGACCACACTGAGACAGTCAATTAAACCTGGTTTCGATCAATATTTTAGAGAATAATTCATGTTAGGTCTGGGATTTGCTCTCATCAGGCTCATTCTTTCGCATATTTCTCATACTTGATGGCTAGATCCTGGGCTTTTTCTGGATTGCATCACGTAGTAATGAAGTACAACACTGAAACAGTCAATTAAACCTGGTTTCCATCAATATCTTAGAGGACAACGCAAGTTAGGTCTGGGATAGGTCTGGGATTTGTCCTCATCAGGCTCATACTTTCGCGTTTTTCACATACTTGTTGAACAGATCCTGGGTTTTTTCTGGTTTGTATCACGTAGTAGTGTGGTACCACACTGAAACAGTCCATTAAACCTGGTTTGGATCAATATTTTAGAGGATAACGCATGTTAGGTCTAGGTTAGCCCTGGGATTTTCACTCATCAGACTCATACTTTCGTACACTTCACATACTCGTTGAACAGATCCTGGGTTGTTTCTGGTTTGGATCACGTAGTAATGTGGTACCACACTGAAACAGTCAATTAAACCTGGTTTCGATCAATATTTTAGAGGATAATGCAAGTTAAGTCTGGGATTGGTCTGGGATTTGACCTCATCAGACTCATACTTTCGCACATTTCACATACTCGTTGAACAGATCCTGGGTTATTTTCTGGTTTGGATCACATAATAATGTGGTACCACACTGAAACAGTCGATTAAACCAGGTTTCGATCAATATTTTTGAGGATAACGCATGTTAGGTCTAGGCTAGGCCTGGGATTTTCACTCATCAGGCTCATACTTTCGCATTCGTCACATACTTGTTGAACGGATCCTGGGTTTTTTCTGGTTTGGATCACGTAGTAATGTGGGACCACACTGAAACAGTCAATTAAACATGGTTTCGATCAATATTTTAGAGAATAATTCATGTTAGGTCTAGGTTAGGTCTGGGATTTGCTCTCATCAGGCTCATTCTTTCGCATATTTCTCATACATGTTGAACAGATCCTGGGTTTAATCTGGTTTGGATCACGTAGTAATGTGGGACCACACTGAAACAATCAATTAAACCTGGTCTTGATAAATATTTTAGAGGATAACGCATGATAGGTCTGGGTTAGGTCTAGGATTTGCCCTCATCAGGCTCATACTTTCGCATATTTCTCATACTTCATGGTTAGATCCTGGGCTGTTTCTGGATTGTATCACGTAGTAATGTGGAACGACACTGAAACAGTCAATTAAACCTGGTTTCCATCAATATCTTAGAGGACATTGCAAGTTAGGTCTGGGACTTGCTCTCATCAGGCTCATTCTTTCGCATATTTCTCATACTTGATGGCTAGATCCTGGGCTTTTTCTGGATTGCATCACGTAGTAATGTAGTACAACACTGAAACAGTCAATTAAACCTGGTTTCCATCAATATCTTAGAGGACAACGCAAGTTAGGTCTGGGATATGTCTGGGATTTGCCCCCATCAGGCTCATACTTTCGCGTTTTTCACATACTTGTTGAACAGATCCTGGGTTTTTTCTGGTTTGGATCACGTAGTAATGTGGTACCACGCTGAAACAATTAATTAAACCTGGTCTCGATAAATATTTTAGAGGATAACGCATCTTAGGTCTGGGTTAGGTCTAAGATTTGCCCTCATCAGGCTCACAGTTTCGCGTTTTTCACATACTTGTTGAACAGATCCTGGGTTTTTTCTGGTTTGGATCACGAAGTAGTGTGGTACCACACTGAAACAGTCCATTAAACCTGGTTTCGCTCAATATTTTAGAGGATAACGCATGTTAGGTCTAGGTTAGGTCTGGGATTTGCTCTCATCAGGCTCATTCTTACGCATATTTCTCATACTTGATGGCTAGATCCTGGGCTTTTTCTGGATTGCATCACGTCCTAATGTAGTACCACACTGAAACAGTCAATGAAACCAGGTTTCCATCAATATTTTAGAGGACAACGCAAGTTAGGTCTAGATAAGGCCTGAGATTTTCACTGATCGGACTCGTACTTTCGCATCCTTCACATACTTGTTGAACGGATCCTGGGTTTTTTCTGGTTTGGATCACGTAGTAATGTGGTACCACACTGAAACGGTCAATTAAACCTGGTTTCGATCAATATTTTAGAGGATAACGCATGTTAGGTCTAGGTTAGGTCTGGGATTTTCGCTCATCAGACTCATACTTTCGCATTCTTGACATACTTGTTGAACGGATCCTGGGTTTTTTCTGGTTGGGATCACGTAGTAATGTGGGTCCACACTGAAACAATCAATTAAACCTGGTCTTGATAAATATTTTCGAGGATAACGCATGTTAGGTCTGGGATAGGTCTGGGATTTGCCCTCATCAGACTCATACTTTCGCACACTTCACATACTCGTTGAACAGATCCTGGGTTTTTTCTGGTTTGGATCAGGTAGTAATGTGGTACCACACTGAAACAGTCGATTAAACCTGGTTTCGATCAATATTTTAGAGGATAACGCAAGTTAAGTCTGGGATTGGTCTGGGATTTGACCTCATCAGACTCATACTTTCGCGTTTTTCACATACTTGTTGAACAGATCCTGGGTTTTTTCTGGTTTGGATCACATAGTAATGTGGTACCACACTGAAACAGTCGATTAAACCTGGTTTCGATTAATATTTTAGAGGATAACGCAAGTTAAGTCTGGGATTGGTCTGGGATTTGACCTCATCAGACTCATACTTTCGCATTCTTCACATACTTGTTGAACGGATCTTGGGTTTTTTCTGGTGTGGATCACGTAGTAATGTGGTACCACACTGAAACAATCAATTAAACCTGGTCTTGATAAATATTTTAGAGGATAACGCAAGTTAAGTCTGGGATAGGTCTAGGATTTGCCCTCATCAGGCTTTTACTTTCGCATATTTCTCATACTTGATGGCTAGATCCTGGGCTTTTTCTGGATTGCATCACGTAGTAATGTAGAACCACACTGAAACAGTCAATGAAACCTGGTTTCCATCAATATTTTAGAGGACAACGCATCTTAGGTCTGGGTTAGGTCTATGATTTGCCCACATCAGGCTCACAGTTTCGCGTTTTTCACATACTTGCTGAACAGATCATGGGTTTTTTCTGGTTTGGGTGACGTAGTAGTGTGATACCACACTGAAACAGTCGATTAAACCTGGCTTCGATCAATATTTTAGTGGATAACGCATGTTAGGTCTAGGTTAGCACTGGGATTTTCACTCATCAGACTCATACTTTCGCATTCTTCACATACTTGTTGAACTGATCCTGGGTTTTTTCTGGTTTGGATCACGTAGTAATGTGGGTCCACACTGAAACAATCAATTAAACCTGGTCTTGATAAATATTTTAGAGGATAACGCATGTTAGGTCTAGGTTAGGTCTGGGATTTGCTCTCATCAGGTTCATTCTTTCGCATATTTCTCATACATGTTGAACAGATCCTGGGTTTTTTCTGGTTTGGATCTCGTAGTAATGTGGGACCACACTGAAACAATCAATTAAACCTGGTCTTGATAAATATTTTAGAGGATAACGCATGTTAGGTCTAGGTCAGGTCTGGGATTTTCACTCATCAGACTCATACTTTCGCATTCTTCACATACTTGTTGAACGGATCCTGGGTTTTCTCTGGTTTGGATCACGTAGTAATGTGGGTCCACACTGAAACAATCAATTAAACCTGGTCTTGATAAATATTTTAGAGGATAACGCATGTTAGGTCTGGGATAGGTCTGGGATTTGCCCTCATCAGACTCATACTTTCGTACACTTCACATACTCGTGGAACAGATCCTGGGTTGTTTCTGGTTTGGATCACGTAGTAATGTGGTACCACACTGAAACAGTCAATTAAACCTGGTTTCGATCAATATTTTAGAGGATAATGCAAGTTAAGTCTGGGATTGGTCTGGGATTTGACCTCATCAGACTCATACTTTCGCACATTTCACATACTCGTTGAACAGATCCTGGGTTATTTTCTGGTTTGGATCACATAATAATGTGGTACCACACTGAAACAGTCGATTAAACCAGGTTTCGATCAATATTTTTGAGGATAACGCATGTTAGGTCTAGGTTAGGCCTGGGATTTTCACTCATCAGGCTCATACTTTCGCATTCGTCACATACTTGTTGAACGGATCCTGGGTTTTTTCTGGTTTGGATCACGTAGTAATGTGGGACCACACTGAAACAGTCAATTAAACCTGGTTTCGATCAATATTTTAGAGAATAATTCATGTTAGGTCTAGGTTAGGTCTGGGATTTGCTCTCATCAGGCTCATTCTTTCGCATATTTCTCATACTTGATGGCTAGATCCTGGGCTTTTTCTGGATTGCATCACGTAGTAATGAAGTACAACACTGAAACAGTCAATTAAACCTGGTTCCCATCAATATCTTAGAGGACAACGCAAGTTAGGTCTGGGATAGGTCTGGGATTTGTCCTCATCAGGCTCATACTTTCGCGTTTTTCACATACTTGTTGAACAGATCCTGGGTTTTTTCTGGTTTGTATCACGTAGTAGTGTGGTACCACACTGAAACAGTCCATTAAACCTGGTTTGGATCAATATTTTAGAGGATAACGCATGTTAGGTCTAGGTTAGCCCTGGGATTTTCACTCATCAGACTCATACTTTCGCATTCTTCACATACTTGTTGAACTGATCCTGGGTTTTTTCTGGTTTGGATCACGTAGTAATGTGGTACCACACTGAAGCAGTCGATTAAACCTGGTTTCGATCAATATTTTAGAGGATAACGCAAGTTAGGTCTGGGATGCCCGACGCCAGTACACCCGCGCGCGCCGTCGTCAACGTACAGGCGACGGCGTGGCGCGAGCGAGGGCAGCTGATGACCTGTATGGAGCATACCGCGTGGCGCGCGTTGCTCTGCAGGTCGCCATCAAACGGGCCAAGACCCAGGCATGGAAGGAGCTCCTCCAGACCCTTGATGACGATCCATGGGGGCGCCCATATAAGGTGGTGCTGAATAAGCTCCGCCCGTGGGCGCCTCCCGTCACCGAGGGTCTTGACCCCCGGCTGCTGGAGGACGTGGTCAATACACTCTTCCCAATTGGGGAGAGGGGACCGCGTCCTCCGGCGGCGGCGGCTGTCCCAGTGGAGTGGACGGCCGAGCTGGGGGTCACGCAGGAGGAGCTGGCAGCGGCCATCAGACGGCTCGGGGTTCGTAACACGGCCCCGGGTCCGGATGGTGTGCCCGGCCGGGTTTGGGTCTTGACCCAGGGCGTCCTTGGGGCCGACCTCAGGCGGTTGTTCGACCGCTGCCTGAGGGACGGGCGATTCCCCCCCAGTTGGAAGGTGGCGAGGATGGTCCTCCTCCGGAAGGAGGGTCGGCCCGCGGAGTCTCCCTCCGCATACCGGCCCATTTGTCTCCTCGACGAGGTGGGCAAGCTCTTCGAGCGTGTGATTGCTGCCCGCCTCGTCGAGCACCTGTCGCGGGGTGATCCCGGTCTGGCCGACTGCCAGTTCGGTTTCCGGGGGGGCCGATCGACTATCGACGCGATAGGTCGTCTGAGGGCCCTCTCGGAGGCGGCCGTCTCCCGGGGAGGGGTGGCATTGGCAATATCCTTGGATATTGCCAATGCCTTTAACACCCTCCCCTGGGAAGAGATAAGGAGGGGACTCGAATATCACCGAGTCCCCCCTTGTCTCAGGGCGGTCGTCGGGGATTATCTCCGCGGCAGGTGGATCGAGTATCCGGGCCGGGATGGTGATATGCGGAGGGAGGTGTACTGCGGTGTTCCGCAGGGGTCGGTCCTCGGGCCACTCCTGTGGAACATCGCGTACGACTCGGTGTTGCGGGCCGGCCTCCCCGACGGCGTCAGCACGGTGTGTTATGCGGATGACACACTGGTGCTGGCCGTCGGGGCGCACTGGGGGAGGGCCATGCGTCGCGCGGAGGAGGGGTTGCAACGCGTCGTCGACCGGATCAGGGGGATGGGGATGACGGTGGCGGTCCATAAGACCGAGGTGATTGTGTTTCATTCACCTCGGCAGGATCCGCCACCCCCTCTGAACCGGGTGGGTGGGGCTGACATCGAGGTGAAGCCCCAGATCAGGTATCTGGGGCTGATCCTCGATAGCCACTGGCGTTTCGAGGAGCATTTCCGCTGCCTGGTCCCCCGGTTGGAAAGGATGGTTGCGGCTCTGGGCCGGATCCTGCCCAACCTGGGGGGCCCGGCGGGCCGAGTTCGTCGCCTCTATGTGGCAATGGTCCAGTCGGTGGCCCTATACGGGGCCCCCGTCTGGGCGGACGACCTGGCTGCCTCCCGGCGCAGCATGACTATGCTGCGTCGGGTGCAGAGGCGCATGGCGCTCAGGGTCGTCCGCGGGTATCGGACCATGTCACATGAGGGGGCGACGGTTCTAGCGGGGATGCCGTCCATGGACCTGCTCGCGCGGTCGCACGCGGTGATGTACCGGCACCGCGTCGACCGTCGCGCGGGGGTGGGGGCGGTCCCGGGCGGGCAGGAACCTGCTTGGGGCGATTTGAAGCGCCAGGCCCGGCAGTCCGTGTTGCTCGCGTGGCAGGAGCGGCTGGCTCTGCGAACCGCGGGGCACCGGACTGTCGGGGCGGTTCGGCCGCTCCTGAAGGAGTGGCTGGACAGAGGCCATGGCAGCCTCACCTACCGGATGGCACAGGTATTTTCCAGGCATGGCAGCTTCGGAAGATACCTGTGCCGGATAGGGAAGGAGCCGACGGCGCGTTGCTGCCACTGCGACGCTGAGCAGGACACGGCGGATCATACCCTGGAGGTATGCCCCGCGTGGGAGGGGGAGCGCCGTGTCCTGGTCGGCGTCGTCGGGCGGGATGTCTCGCTGCCGGGCGTGGTGCGCGCCATGCTCGGCAGCGAGGAGCAGTGGAGGGCCGTGGCCTCCTTCTGCGAGAACGTAATGTTGCAGAAGGAGGCCGCGGGGAGGGAGCGCGAGCTTCAGCGGCGCGCTGAAGCTCGCGCTCGTGCGGTGGCCCGAGGTCGTCGCCCGGTCGCGAGAAGTCGCGGGCGGCCGCCTCGGCGTGGCGGATGACCTAGGCTGGGAGGGGGGTCCTGAGGGGACCCTCCTCCCGCCAGGCGGCGCCGGGTCGGACCGGTTGGGGGTAGGAGTGCCTCCCCCTACCGGTCCGACGCAAGGGGAGGCACCCTCGGCGGTCTGGTGCGGCCATGAACGCCCGGCCGCCGAGGGGTGGAAACGGGGTCGCGGGCGGTTGCGAGTTCGGGCTCGCAGCCGCCACTAAACGCGGCCCCGGGACGGATAGCGGCGGGATGGAGTGGCCCCGTCTCGCCGCTATGAGGCAGTGTGTCTACTGGGGGGACCGATTGTCCCCCCGGGGGATGGGCGCGAAAGCGCGGGCACGGGGAGGATACCGGAAGAATGCTTCGAGCGATTCCCGGTATCCTCCCAAAGCGTGCCGAAGGGTCACCGTGGGGTTTTTAGTGGGTAGGTCCCGCGCCTGTCATTGTACGGGCGCAGGGAATCCCACACACCCCTCCCACCTCTCCCCAAGGAGGTGGGAGGGAGTCTTTCGAAGATTTTCCCCACGACAAAAAAAAAAAAAAAAAAAAAAAAAAAAAAAGTTAGGTCTGGGATAGGTCTGGGATTTGACCTCATCAGACTCATACTTTCGCACACTTAACATACTCGTTGAACGGATTCTGGGTTTTTTCTGGATTGGATCACGTAGTAATGTGGGACCACACTGAAACAGTCAATTAAACCTGGTTTCGATCAATATTTTAGAGAATAATTCATGTTAGGTCTAGGTTAGGTCTGGGATTTGCTCTCATCAGGCTCATTCTTTCGCATATTTCTCGTACATGTTGAACAGATCCTGGGTTTTTTCTGGTTTGGATCACGTAGTAATGTGGGACCACACTGAAACAATCAATTAAACCTGGTCTTGATAAATATTTTAGAGGATAACGCATGTTAGGTCTGGGTTAGGTCTAGGATTTGCCCTCATCAGGCTCATACTTTCGCATATTTCTCATACTTCATGGTTAGATCCTGGGCTGTTTCTGGATTGTATCACGTAGTAATGTGGAACCACACTAAAACATTCAATTAAACCTGGTCTTGATAAATATTTTAGAGGATAACGCATGTTAGGTCTGGGTTAGGTCTAGGATTTGCCCTCATCAGGCTCATACTTTCGCATATTTCTCATACTTCATGGCTAGATCCTTTGCTTTTTCTGGATTGTATCACGTAGTAATGAAGTACAACACTGAAACATTCAATTAAACCTGGTTTCCATCAATATCTTAGAGGACAACGCAAGTTAGGTCTGGGACTTGCTCTCATCAGGCTCATTCTTTCGCATATTTCTCATACTTGATGGCTAGATCCTGGGCTTTTTCTGGATTGCATCACGTAGTAATGTAGTACAACACTGAAACAGTCAATTAAACCTGGTTTCCATCAATATCTTAGAGGACAACGCAAGTTAGGTCTGGGATATGTCTGGGATTTGCCCTCATCAGGCTCATACTTTCGCATTCTTGACATACTTGTTGAACGGATCCTGGGTTTTTTCTGGTTTGGATCACGTAGTAATGTGGTACCACACTGAAACGGTCAATTAAACCTGGTTTCGATCAATATTTTAGAGGATAACGCATGTTAGGTCTAGGTTAGGTCTGGGATTTTCGCTCATCAGACTCATACTTTCGCATTCTTGACATACTTGTTGAACAGATCCTGGGTTTTTTCTGGTTTGGATCACGTAGTAATGTGGTACCACGCTGAAACAATTAATTAAACCTGGTCTGGATAAATATTTTAGAGGATAACGCATCTTAGGTCTGGGTTAGGTCTAAGATTTGCCCTCATCAGGCTCACAGTTTCGCGTTTTTCACATACTTGTTGAACAGATCCTGGGTTTTTTCTGGTTTGGATCACGAAGTAGTGTGGTACCACACTGAAACAGTCCATTAAACCTGGTTTCGCTCAATATTTTAGAGGATAACGCATGTTAGGTCTAGGTTAGGTCTGGGATTTGCTCTCATCAGGCTCATTCTTACGCATATTTCTCATACTTGATGGCTAGATCCTGGGCTTTTTCTGGATTGCATCACGTAGTAATGTAGTACCACACTGAAACAGTCAATGAAACCAGGTTTCCATCAATATTTTAGAGGACAACGCAAGTTAGGTCTAGGTAAGGCCTGAGATTTTCACTGATCAGACTCATACTTTCGCATCCTTCACATACTTGTTGAACGGATCCTGGGTTTTTTCTGGTTTGGATCACGTAGTAATGTGGTACCACACTGAAACGGTCAATTAAACCTGGTTTCGATCAATATTTTAGAGGATAACGCATGTTAGGTCTAGGTTAGGTCTGGGATTTTCGCACATCAGACTCATACTTTCGCATTCTTGACATACTTGTTGAACGGATCCTGGGTTTTTTCTGGTTGGGCTCACGTAGCAATGTGGGTCCACACTGAAACAATCAATTAAACCTGGTCTTGATAAATATTTTCGAGGATAACGCATGTTAGGTCTGGGATAGGTCTGGGATTTGCCCTCATCAGACTCATACTTTCGCACACTTCACATACTCGTTGAACAGATCCTGGGTTTTTTCTGGTTTGGATCACGTAGTAATGTGGTACCACACTGAAACAGTCGAGTAATCCTGGTTTCGATCAATATTTTAGAGGATAACGCAAGTTAAGTCTGGGATTGGTCTGGGATTTGACCTCATCAGACTCATACTTTCGCGTTTTTCACATACTTGTTGAACAGATCCTGGGTTTTTTCTGGCTTGGATCACATAGTAATGTGGTACCACACTGAAACAGTCGATTAAACCTGGTTTCGATTAATATTTTAGAGGATAACGCAAGTTAAGTCTGGGATTGGTCTGGGATTTGACCTCATCAGACTCATACTTACGCATTCTTCACATACTTGTTGAACGGATCTTGGGTTTTTTCTGGTGTGGATCACGTAGTAATGTGGTACCACACTGAAACAATCAATTAAACCTGGTCTTGATAAATATTTTAGAGGATAACGCATGTTAGGTCTAGGTTAGGTCTGGGATTTGCTCTCATCAGGCTCATTCTTTCGCATATTTCTGATACTTGATGGCTAGATCCTGGGCTTTTTCTGGATTGCATCACGTAGTAATGAAGTACAACACTGAAACAGTCAATTAAACCTGGTTTCCATCAATATCTTAGAGCACAACGCAAGTTAGGTCTGGGATATGTCTGGGATTTGCCCTCATCAGGCTCATACTTTCGCGTTTTTCACATACTCGTTGAACAGATCCTGGGTTATTTTCTGGTTTGGATCACATAGTAATGTGGTACCACACTGAAACAGTCGATTAAACCAGGTTTCGATCAATATTTTTGAGGACAACGCATGTTAGGTCTAGGTTAGGCCTGGGATTTTCACTCATCAGACTCATACTTTCGCATTCTTCACATACTTGTTGAACGGATCCTGGGTTTTTTCTGGTTTGGATCACGTAGTAATGTGGGACCACACTGAAACAGTCAATTAATCCTGGTTTCGATTAATATTTTAGAGAATAATTCATGTTAGGTCTAGGTTAGGTCTGTGATTTACTCGCATCAGGCTTATTCTTTCGCATATTTCTCATACTTGATGGCTAGATCCTGGGCTTTTTCTGGATTGCATCACGTAGTAATGAAGTACAACACTGAAACAGTCAATTAAACCTGGTTTCCATCAATATCTTAGAGGACAACGCAAGTTAGGTCTGGGATATGTCTGGGATTTGCCCTCATCAGGCTCATACTTTCGCGTTTTTCACATACTTCATGGCTAGTTCCTGGGCTATTTCTGGATTGGATCACGTAGTAAAGTGGTACCGCACTGAAACATTCAATGAAACCTGGTCTGGATAAATATTTTAGAGGACAACGCATCTTAGGTCTGGGTTAGGTCTGGGATTTGCCCTCATCAGACTCATACTTTCGCACACTTCACATACTCGTTGAACAGATCCTGGGTTTTTTCTGGTTTGGATCACGTAGTAATGTGGTACCACACTGAAACAGTCGAGTAATCCTGGTTTCGATCAATATTTTAGAGGATAACGCAAGTTAAGTCTGGGATTGGTCTGGGATTTGACCTCATCAGACTCATACTTTCGCGTTTTTCACATACTTGTTGAACAGATCCTGGGTTTTTTCTGGCTTGGATCACATAGTAATGTGGTACCACACTGAAACAGTCAATTAAACCTGGTTTCCATCAATATCTTAGAGCACAACGCAAGTTAGGTCTGGGATATGTCTGGGATTTGCCCTCATCAGGCTCATACTTTCGCGTTTTTCACATACTCGTTGAACAGATCCTGGGTTTTTTCAGGTTTGGATCACGTTGTAGTGTGGTACCACACTGAAACAATCAATTAAACCTGGTCTTGATAAACATTTTAGAGGATAACGCATGTTAGGTCTGGGTTAGGTCTAGGATTTGCCCTCATCAGGCTCATACTTTCACATATTTCTCATACTTCATGGCTAGATCCTGGGCTGTTTCTGGATTGTATCACGTAGTAATGTGGTACCACGCTGAAACAGTCAATTAAACCTGGTTTCGATCAATATTTTAGAGGATAACGCAAGTTACGTCTGGGATAGGTCTAGGATTTGCCCTCATCAGGCTCTTACTTTCGCATATTTCTCATACTTCATGGCTAGTTCCTGGGCTATTTCTGGATTGGATCACGTAGTAAAGTGGTATCGCACTGAAACATTCAATGAAACCTGGTCTGGATAAATATTTTAGAGGACAACGCATCTTAGGTCTGGGTTAGGTCTAAGATTTGCCCTCATCAGGCTCACAGTTTCGCGTTTTTCACATACTTGTTGAACAGATCCTGGGTTTTTTCTGGTTTCGATCACGAAGTAGTGTGGTACCACACTGAAACAGTCCATTAAACCTGGTTTCGCTCAATATTTTAGAGGATAACGCGTGTTAGGTCTAGGTTAGTTCTGGGATTTGCTCTCATCAGGCTCATTCCTTCGCATATTTCTCATACTTGATGGCTAGATCCTGGGCTTTTTCTGGATTGCATCACGTAGTAATGTAGTACCACACTGAAACAGTCAATGAAACCTGGTTTCCATCAATATTTTAGAGGACAACGCATCTTAGGTCTGGGTTAGGTCTATGATTTGCCCACATCAGGCTCACAGTTTCGCGTTTTTCACATACTTGCTGAACAGATCATGGG
The DNA here is from genome assembly GCF_051014445.1 of Colletes latitarsis. NCBI lineage: Eukaryota > Metazoa > Arthropoda > Insecta > Hymenoptera > Colletidae > Colletes > Colletes latitarsis. The sequence goes on along the minus strand of NW_027488366.1, from coordinate 7,075,901 downwards.
TTTTTTCTGGTTTGGGTCACGTAGTAGTGTGATACCACACTGAAACTGTCGATTAAAACTGGCTTCGATCAATATTTTAGTGGATAACGCATGTTAGGTCTAGGTTAGCACTGGGGTTTTCACTCATCAGACTCATACTTTCGCATTCTTCACATACTTGTTGAACTGATCCTGGGTTTTTTCTGGTTTGGATCACGTAGTAATGTGGGTCCACACTGAAACAATCAATTAAACCTGGTCTTGATAAATATTTTAGAGGATAACGCATGTTAGGTCTAGGTTAGGTCTGGGATTTGCTCTCATCAGGCTCATTCTTTCGCATATTTCTCATACATGTTGAACAGATGCTGGGTTTTTTCTGGTTTGGATCTCGTAGTAATGTGGGACCACACTGAAACAATCAATTAAACCTGGTCTTGATAAATATTTTAGAGGATAACGCATGTTAGGTCTAGGTTAGGTCTGGGATTTTCACTCATCAGACTCATACTTTCGCATTCTTCACATACTTGTTGAACGGATCCTGGGTTTTTTCTGGCTTGGATCACGTAGTAATGTGGTACCACACTGAAACTGTCGATTAAACCTGGTTTCGATTAATATTTTAGAGGATAACGCATGTTAGGTCTAGGTTAGGTCTGGGATTTGCTCTCATCAGGCTCATACTTTCGCATTCTTCACATACTTGTTGAACGGATTCTGGGTTTTTTCTGGTTTGGACCACGTAGTAATGTGGGACCACACTGAAACAATCAATTAAACCTGGTCTTGATAAATATTTTAGAGGATAACGCATGTTAGGTCTGGGTTAGGTCTAGGATTTGCCCTCATCAGGCTCATACTTTCGCATATTTCTCATACTTCATGGTTAGATCCTGGGCTGTTTCTGGATTGTATCACGTAGTAATGTGGAACGACACTAAAACATTCAATTAAACCTGGTCTTGATAAATATTTTAGAGGATAACGCATGTTAGGTCTGGGTTAGGTCTAGGATTTGCCCTCATCAGGCTCATACTTTCGCATATTTCTGATACTTCATGGCTAGATCCTGGGCTTTTTCTGGATTGCATCACGTAGTAATGTAGTACAACACTGAAACAGTCAATTAAACCTGGTTTCCATCAATATCTTACAGGACAACGCAAGTTAGGTCTGGGATATGTCTGGGATTTGCCCTCATCAGGCTCATACCTTCGCGTTTTTCACATACTTGTTGAACAGATCCTGGGTTTTTTTCTGGTTTGGAACACGTAGTAATGTGGTACCACTCTGAAACAATTAATTAAACCTGGTCTGGATAAATATTTTAGAGGATAACGCATCTTAGGTCTGGGTTAGGTCTATGATTTGCCCTCATCAGGCTCACAGTTTCGCGTTTTTCACATACTGGTTGAACAGATCCTGGGTTTTTTCTGGTTTGGATCACGAAGTAGTGTGGTACCACACTGAAACAGTCCATTAAACCTGGTTTCGCTCAATATTTTAGATGATAACGCATGTTAGGTCTAGGTTAGGTCTGGGATTTGCTCTCATCAGGCTCATTCTTTCGCATATTTCTCATACTTGATGGCTAGATCCTGGGCTTTTTCTGGATTGCATCACGTAGTAATGTAGTACCACACTGAAACAGTCAATGAAACCAGGTTTCCATCAATATTTTAGAGGACAACGCAAGTTAGGTCTCGGTAAGGCCTGAGATTTTCACTGATCAGACTCATACTTTCGCATCCTTCACATACTTGTTGAACGGATCCTGGGTTTTTTCTGGTTTTGACCACGTAGTAATGAGGTTCCACAATGAAACATTCAATTAAAACTGGTCTTGATAAAAATTTTACAGAATAACGCATGTTACGTCTGGGTTAGGTCTAGGATTTGCCCTCATCAGGCTCATACTTTCGCATATTTCTCATACTTCATGGCTAGATCCTGGGCTATTTCTGGATTGGATCACGTAGTAATGTGGAATCACACTGAAACTGTCAATTAAACCTGGTTTTGATCAAGATTTTAGAGAATAATTCATGTTAGGTCTAGGTTAGGTCAGGGATTTGCTCTCATCAGGCTCATTCTTTCGCATATTTCTCATACTTGATGGCTAGATCCTGGGCTTTTTCTGGATTGCATCACGTAGTAATGTAGTACCACACTGAAACAGTCAATGAAACCTGGTTTCCATCAATATTTTAGAGGACAACGCAAGTTAGGTCTAGGTAAGGCCTGAGATTTTCACTGATCAGACTCATACTTTCGCATTCTTCACAAACTTGTTGAACGGATCCTGGGTCTTTTCTGATTCTGATCAGGTAGTAATTAGGTACCACAATGAAACATTCAATTAAGCCTGGTCTTGATAAAAATTTTACAGAATAACGCATGTTAGGTCTGGGTTAGGTCTAGGATTTGCCCTCATCAGGCTCATACTTTCGCATATTTCTCATACTTGATGGCTAGATCCTGGGCTTTTTCTGGATTGCATCACGTAGTAATGAAGTACAACACTGAAACAGTCAATTAATCCTGGTTTCGATCAATATTTTAGAGAATAATTCATGTTAGGTCTAGGTTAGGTTTGGGATTTGCTCTCATCAGGCTGATTCTTTCGCATATTTCTCATACTTGATGGCTAGATCCTGGGCTTTTTCTGGATTGCATCACGTAGTAATGTAGTACCACACTGAAACAGTCAATGAAACCTGGTTTCCATCAATATTTTAGAGGACAACACAAGTTAGGTCTACGTAAGGCCTGAGATTTTCACTGATCAGACTCATACTATCGCATTCTTCACATACTTGTTGAACGGATCCTGGGTTTTTTCTGGTTTTGATCACGTAGTAATGTAGTACCACACTGAAACATTCAATTAAACCTGGTCTTGATAAATATTTTAGAGAATAACGCATGTTAGGTCTGGGTTAGGTCTAGGATTTGCCCCCATCAGGCTCATACTTTCGCATATTTCTCATACTTCATGGCTAGATCCTGGGCTATTTTTGGATTGGATCACGTAGTAATGTGGTACTACACTGAAACAGTCAATTAAACCTGGTTTTGATCAACATTTTAGAGAATAATTCATGTTAGGTCTAGGTTAGGTCAGGGATTTGATCCCATCAGGCTCATTCTTTCGCATACTTCTCATACTTGATGGCTAGATCCTGGGCTTGTTCTGGATTGCATCACGTAGTAATGAAGTACAACACTGAAACAGTCAATTTAACCTGGTTTCGATCAATATTTTAGAGAATAATTCATGTTAGGTCTAGGTTAGGTCTGGGATTTGCACTCATCAGGGTCATTCTTTCGCATATTTCTCATACTTGATGGCTAGATCCTGGGCTTTTTCTGGATTGCATCACGTAGTAATGAAGTACAACACTGAAACAGTCAATTAAACCTGGTCTGGATAAACATTTTAGAGGATAACGCATGTTAGGTCTGGGTTAGGTCTAGGATTTGCCCTCATCAGGCTCATACTTTCGCATATTTCTCATACTTCATGGCTGGACCCTGGGCTTTTTCTGGATTGCATCACGTAGTATAGTGGTACGACACTGAAACAGTCGATTAAACCAGGTTTCGATCAATATTTTTGAGGATAACGCATGTTAGGTCTACGCTAGGCCTGGGATTTTCACTCATCAGACTCATACTTTCGCATTCTTCACATACTTGTTGAACGGATCTTGGGTTTTTTCTGGTTTGGATCACATAGTAATGTGGTACCACACTGAAACAGTCGATTAAACCAGGTTTCGATCAATATTTTTGAGGACAACGCATGTTAGGTCTAGGTTAGGCCTGGGATTTTCACTCATCAGACTCATACTTTCGCATTCTTCACATACTTGTTGAACGGATCCTGGGTTTTTTCTGGTTTGGATCACGTAGTAATGTGGGACCACACTGAAACAGTCAATTAATCCTGGTTTCGATTAATATTTTAGAGAATAATTCATGTTAGGTCTAGGTTAGGTCTGTGATTTACTCGCATCAGGCTTATTCTTTCGCATATTTCTCATACTTGATGGCTAGATCCTGGGCTTTTTCTGGATTGCATCACGTAGTAATGAAGTACAACACTGAAACAGTCAATTAAACCTGGTTTCCATCAATATCTTAGAGGACAACGCAAGTTAGGTCTGGGATATGTCTGGGATTTGCCCTCATCAGGCTCATACTTTCGCGTTTTTCACATACTTGTTGAACAGATCCTGGGTTTTTTCAGGTTTGGATCACGTTGTAGTGTGGTACCACACTGAAACAATCAATTAAACCTGGTCTTGATAAACATTTTAGAGGATAACGCATGTTAGGTCTGGGTTAGGTCTAGGATTTGCCCTCATCAGGCTCATACTTTCACATATTTCTCATACTTCATGGCTAGATCCTGGGCTGTTTCTGGATTGTATCACGTAGTAATGTGGTACCACGCTGAAACAGTCAATTAAACCTGGTTTCGATCAATATTTTAGAGGATAACGCAAGTTACGTCTGGGATAGGTCTAGGATTTGCCCTCATCAGGCTCTTACTTTCGCATATTTCTCATACTTCATGGCTAGTTCCTGGGCTATTTCTGGATTGGATCACGTAGTAAAGTGGTACCGCACTGAAACATTCAATGAAACCTGGTCTGGATAAATATTTTAGAGGACAACGCATCTTAGGTCTGGGTTAGGTCTAAGATTTGCCCTCATCAGGCTCACAGTTTCGCGTTTTTCACATACTTGTTGAACAGATCCTGGGTTTTTTCTGGTTTCGATCACGAAGTAGTGTGGTACCACACTGAAACAGTCCATTAAACCTGGTTTCGCTCAATATTTTAGAGGATAACGCGTGTTAGGTCTAGGTTAGTTCTGGGATTTGCTCTCATCAGGCTCATTCCTTCGCATATTTCTCATACTTGATGGCTAGATCCTGGGCTTTTTCTGGATTGCATCACGTAGTAATGTAGTACCACACTGAAACAGTCAATGAAACCTGGTTTCCATCAATATTTTAGAGGACAACGCATCTTAGGTCTGGGTTAGGTCTCTGATTTGCCCACATCAGGCTCACAGTTTCGCGTTTTTCACATACTTGCTGAACAGATCATGGGTTTTTTCTGGTTTGGGTCACGTAGTAGTGTGATACCACACTGAAACTGTCGATTAAACCTGGCTTCGATCAATATTTTAGTGGATAACGCATGTTAGGTCTAGGTTAGCACTGGGGTTTTCACTCATCAGACTCATACTTTCGCATTCTTCACATACTTGTTGAACTGATCCTGGGTTTTTTCTGGTTTGGATCACGTAGTAATGTGGGTCCACACTGAAACAATCAATTAAACCTGGTCTTGATAAATATTTTAGAGGATAACGCATGTTAGGTCTAGGTTAGGTCTGGGATTTGCTCTCATCAGGCTCATTCTTTCGCATATTTCTCATACATGTTGAACAGATGCTGGGTTTTTTCTGGTTTGGATCTCGTAGTAATGTGGGACCACACTGAAACAATCAATTAAACCTGGTCTTGATAAATATTTTAGAGGATAACGCATGTTAGGTCTAGGTTAGGTCTGGGATTTTCACTCATCAGACTCATACTTTCGCATTCTTCACATACTTGTTGAACGGATCCTGGGTTTTTTCTGGCTTGGATCACGTAGTAATGTGGTACCACACTGAAACTGTCGATTAAACCTGGTTTCGATCAATATTTTAGAGAATAATTCATGTTAGGTCTAGGTTAGGTTTGGGATTTGCTCTCATCAGGCTGATTCTTTCGCATATTTCTCATACTTGATGGCTAGATCCTGGGCTTTTTCTGGATTGCATCACGTAGTAATGTAGTACCACACTGAAACAGTCAATGAAACCTGGTTTCCATCAATATTTTAGAGGACAACACAAGTTAGGTCTACGTAAGGCCTGAGATTTTCACTGATCAGACTCATACTATCGCATTCTTCACATACTTGTTGAACGGATCCTGGGTTTTTTCTGGTTTTGATCACGTAGTAATGTAGTACCACACTGAAACATTCAATTAAACCTGGTCTTGATAAATATTTTAGAGAATAACGCATGTTAGGTCTGGGTTAGGTCTAGGATTTGCCCTCATCAGGCTCATACTTTCGCATATTTCTCATACTTCATGGCTAGATCCTGGGCTATTTTTGGATTGGATCACGTAGTAATGTGGTACTACACTGAAACAGTCAATTAAACCTGGTTTTGATCAACATTTTAGAGAATAATTCATGTTAGGTCTAGGTTAGGTCAGGGATTTGATCCCATCAGGCTCATTCTTTCGCATACTTCTCATACTTGATGGCTAGATCCTGGGCTTGTTCTGGATTGCATCACGTAGTAATGAAGTACAACACTGAAACAGTCAATTTAACCTGGTTTCGATCAATATTTTAGAGAATAATTCATGTTAGGTCTAGGTTAGGTCTGGGATTTGCACTCATCAGGGTCATTCTTTCGCATATTTCTCATACTTGATGGCTAGATCCTGGGCTTTTTCTGGATTGCATCACGTAGTAATGAAGTACAACACTGAAACAGTCAATTAAACCTTGTCTGGATAAACATTTTAGAGGATAACGCATGTTAGGTCTGGGTTAGGTCTAGGATTTGCCCTCATCAGGCTCATACTTTCGCATATTTCTCATACTTCATGGCTGGACCCTGGGCTTTTTCTGGATTGCATCACGTAGTATAGTGGTACGACACTGAAACAGTCGATTAAACCAGGTTTCGATCAATATTTTTGAGGATAACGCATGTTAGGTCTACGCTAGGCCTGGGATTTTCACTCATCAGACTCATACTTTCGCATTCTTCACATACTTGTTGAACGGATCTTGGGTTTTTTCTGGATTGCATCACGTAGTATTGTGGTACGACACTGAAACAGTCGATTAAACCAGGTTTCGATCAATATTTTTGAGGATAACGCATGTTAGGTCTACGCTAGGCCTGGGATTTTCACTCATCAGACTCATACTTTCGCATTCTTCCCATACTTCTTGAACGGATCTTGGGTTTTTTCTGGTTTGGATCACATAGTAATGTGGTACCACACTGAAACAGTCCATTAAACCAGGTTTGGACCAATATTTTAGGGGATAACGCATGTTAGGTCTAGGTTAGGTCTGGGATTTTCACTCATCAGACTCATACTTTCGCATTCTTCACATACTTGTTGAACGGATCCTGGGTTTTTTCTGGTTTGGATCACGTAGTAATGTGGTACCACACTGAAACAGTCGATTAAACCTGGTTTCGATCAAAATTTTAGAGGATAACGCAAGTTAGGTCTGGGATAGGTCTGGGATTTGACGTCATCAGACTCATACTTTCGCACACTTCACATACTCCTTGAACAGATCCTGGGTTATTTTCTGGTTTGGATCACATAGTAATGTGGTACCACACTGAAACAGTCGATTAGACCAGGTTTCGATTAATATTTTAGAGGATAACGCGCGTTAGGTCTAGGTTAGGCCTGGGATTTTCACTCATCAGACTCATACTTTCGCATTCTTCACATACTTGTAGAACGGATCCTGGGTTTTCTCTGGTTTGGATCACGTAGTAATGTGGGACCACACTGAAACAGTCAATTAAACCTGGTTTCGATCAATATTTTAGAGAATAATTCATGTTAGGTCTAGGTTAGGTCTGGGATTTGCTCTCATCAGGCTCTTTCTTTCGCATATTTCTCATACATGTTGAACAGATCCTGGGCTGTTTCTGTATTGTATCACGTAGTAATGTGGTACCACGCTGAAACAGGCAATTAAACCTGGATTCGATCAATATTTTAGAGGATAACGCAAGTTAGGTCTGGGATAGGTCTAGGATTTGCCCTCATCAGGCTCTTACTTTCGCATATTTCTCATACTTCATGGCTAGATCCTGGGCTATTTCTGGATTGGATCACGTAGTAAAGTGGTACCACACTGAAACATTCAATGAAACCTGGTCTGGATAAATATTTTAGAGGATAACGCATCTTAGGTCTGGGTTAGGTCTAAGATTTGCCCTCATAAGGCTCACAGTTTCGCGTTTTTCACATTCTTGTTGAACAGATCCTGGGTTTTGTCTGGTTTGGATCACGAAGCAGTGTGGTACCACACTGAAACAGTCCACTAAACCTGGTTTCGCTCAATATTTTAGAGGATAACGCATGTTAGGCCTAGGTTAGGTCTGGGATTTGCTGTCATCGGGCTCATTCTTTCGCATATTTCTCATACTTGATGGCTAGATCCTGAGCTTTCTCTGGATTGCATCACGTAGTAATGTAGTACCACACTGAAGCAGTCAGTGAAACCTGGTTTCCATCACTATTTTAGAGGACAACGCAAGTTAGGTCTAGGTTAGGCCTGAGATTTTCAATGATCAGAGTCATACTTTCGCATTCTTCACATACTTGTTGAACGGATCCTGGGTTTTTTCTGGTTTGGATCACGTAGTAATGTGGTACCACTCTGAAACAGTCGATTAAACCTGGTTTCGATCAATATTTTAGAGAATAATTCATGTTAGGTCTAGGTTAGGTCTGGGATTTGCTCTCATCAGGCTCATTATTTCGCATATTTCTCATACTTGACGGCTAGATCCTGGGCTTTTTCTGGATTGCATCACGTAGTAATGATGTAGAACACTGAAACAGTCAATTAAACCTGGATTCGATCAATATTTTAGAGAATATATCATGTTAGGTCTAGGTTAGGTCTGGGATTTGCTCTCATCAGGCTCATTCTTTCGCATATTTCTCATACTTGATGGATAGATCCTGGGCTTTCTCTGGATTGCATCACGTAGTAATGAAGTACAACACTGAAACAGTCAATTAAACCTGGTTTCCCCCAATATTTTAGAGGACAACACATGTTATGTCTAGGTTAGGCCTGGGATTTGCTCCCATCAGGGTCATACTTTCGCAGTTTTAACATACATGTGGACCTGATCGAGGGTTTTTTCAGCTTTGGATCACGTAGTAAAGTGGTACCACACTGAAACAGTCCATTAAACCTGGTTTGGATCAATATTTTTGAGGATAACGCATGTTAGGTCTAGGTTTGGCCGGGGATTTTCACTCATCAGGCTCATACTTTCGCATATTTCTCATACTTCATGGCTAGATCCTGGGCTGTTTCTGGATTGTATCACATAGTAATGTGGTACCACGCTGAAACAGTCGATTAAACCTGGTTTCGATCAATATTTTAGAGGATAACGCAAGTTAAGTCTGGGATAGGTCCGGGATTTGACCTCATCAGACTCATACTTTCGCGTTTTTCACATACTTGTTGAACAGATCCTCGGTTTTTTCTGGTTTGGATCACGTAGTAGTGTGGTACCACACTGAAACAGTCCATTAAACCTGGTTGCGATCAATATTTTAGAGGATAACGCATGTTAGGTCTGGGTTAGGTCTAGGATTTGCCCTCATCAGGCTCATACTTTCGCATATTTCTCATACTTCATGGCTAGATCCTGGGCTATTTCTGGATTGGATCACGTAGTAATGTGGTACCACACTGAAACAGTCAATTAAACCTGGTTTCCATCAATATTTTAGAGGACAACGCATGTTTGGTCTAGGTTAGGCCTGGGATTTGCCCTCATCAGGGGCATTCTTTCGCAGTTTTAACATACATGTCGACCTGATCGAGGGTTTTTTCTGCTTTGGATCACGTAGTAAAGTGGTGCCACACTGAAACAGTCCATTAAACCTGGTTTGGATCAATATTTTAGAGGATAACGCATGTTAGGTCTAGGTTAGCCCTGGGATTATCACTCATCAGACTCTTACATTCGCATTCTTCACATACTTGTTGAACGGATCCTGGGTTTTTTCTGGTTTGGTTCACGTAGTAATGTGGTACCACACTGAAACATTCAATTAAACCTGATCTTGATAAATATTTGAGAGGATAACGCATGTTAGGTTTGGGTTAAGTCTAGGATTTGCCCTCATCAGGCTCATACTTTCGCATATTTCTCATACTTGATGGCTAGATCCTGGGCTGTTTCTACATTGTATTACGTAGTAATGTGTTACCACGCTGAAACAGTCAATTAAACCTGGTTTCGATCAATATTTTAGAGGATAACGCAAGTTAGGTCTGGGATAGGTCTGGGATTTGACCTCATCAGACTCATACTTTCGCACACTTCACATACTCGTTGAACAGATCCTGGGTTTTTTCTGGTTTGGATCACGTAGTAATGTGGTACCACACTAAAACATTCAATTAAACCTGGTCTTGATAAATATTTTAGAGGATAACGCATGTTAGGTCTGGGTTAGGTCTAGGATTTGCCCTCATCAGGCTCATACTTTCGCATATTTCTCATACTTCATGGCTAGATCCTTTGCTTTTTCTGGATTGTATCACGTAGTAATGTACAACACTGAAACAGTCAATTAAACCTGGTTTCCATCAATATCTTAGAGGACAACGCAAGTTAGGTCTGGCATAGGTCTGGGATTTGCCCTCATCAGGCTCATACTTTCGCGTTTTTCACATACTTGTTGAACAGATCCTGGGTTTTTTCTGGTTTGTATCACGTAGTAGTGTGGTACCACACTGAAACAGTCCATTAAACCTGGTTTGGATCAATATTTTAGAGGATAACGCATGTTAGGTCTAGGTTAGCCCTGGGATTTTCACTCATCAGACTCATACTTTCGCATTCTTCACATACTTGTTGAACTGATCCTGGGTTTTTTCTGGTTTGGATCACGTAGTAATGTGGTACCACACTGAAACAGTCGATTAAACCTGGTTTCGATCAATATTTTAGAGGATAACGCAAGTTAGGTCTGGGATAGGTCTGGGATTTGACCTCATCAGACTCATACTTTCGCACACTTCACATACTCGTTGAACAGATGCTGGGTTATTTTCTGGCTTGGATCACGTAGTAATGTGGTACCACACTAAAACATTCAATTAAACCTGGTCTTGATAAATATTTTAGAGGATAACGCATGTTAGGTCTGGGTTAGGTCTAGGATTTGCCCTCATCAGGCTCATTCTTTCGCATATTTCTCAAACTTGATGGCTAGATCCTGGGCTTTTTCTGGATTGCATCACGTAGTAATGTGGTACCACACGAAAACATTCAATTAAACCTGGTCTTGATAAATATTTTAGAGGATAACGCATGTTAGGTCTGGGTTAGGTCTTGGATTTGCCACCATCAGGCTCATACTTTCGCATATTTCTCATATTTCATGGCTAGATCCTTTGCTTTTTCTGGATTGTATCACGTAGTAATGAAGTACAACACTGAAACAGTCAATTAAACCTGGTTTCCATCAATATCTTAGAGGACAACGCAAGTTAGGTCTGGGATAGGTCTGGGACTTGCCCTCATCAGGCTCATACTTTCGCGTTTTTCACATACTTTTTGAACAGATCCTGGGCTTTTTCTGGATTGCATCACGTAGTAATGAAGTACAACACTGAAACAGTCAATTAAACCTGGTTTCCATCAATATCTTAGAGGACAACGCAAGTTAGGTCTGGCATAGGTCTGGGATTTGCCCTCATCAGGCTCATACTTTCGCGTTTTTCACATACTTGTTGAACAGATCCTGGGTTTTTTCTGGTTTGTATCACGTAGTAGTGTGGTACCACACTGAAACAGTCCATTAAACCTGGTTTGGATCAATATTTTAGAGGATAACGCATGTTAGGTCTAGGTTAGCCCTGGGATTTTCACTCATCAGACTCATACTTTCGCATTCTTCACATACTTGTTGAACTGATCCTGGGTTTTTTCTGGTTTGGATCACGTAGTAATGTGGTACCACGCTGAAACAGTCGATTAAACCTGGTTTCGATCAATATTTTAGAGGATAACGCAAGTTAAGTCTGGGATAGGTCCGGGATTTGACCTCATCAGACTCATACTTTCGCGTTTTTCACATACTTGTTGAACAGATCCTCGGTTTTTTCTGGTTTGGATCACGTAGTAGTGTGGTACCACACTGAAACAGTCCATTAAACCTGGTTGCGATCAATATTTTAGAGGATAACGCATGTTAGGTCTGGGTTAGGTCTAGGATTTGCCCTCATCAGGCTCATGCTTTCGCATATTTCTCATACTTCATGGCTAGATCCTGGGCTATTTCTGGATTGGATCACGTAGTAATGTGGTACCACACTGAAACAGTCAATTAAACCTGGTTTCCATCAATATTTTAGAGGACAACGCATGTTTGGTCTAGGTTAGGCCTGGGATTTGCCCTCATCAGGGGCATTCTTTCGCAGTTTTAACATACATGTCGACCTGATCGAGGGTTTTTTCTGCTTTGGATCACGTAGTAAAGTGGTGCCACACTGAAACAGTCCATTAAACCTGGTTTGGATCAATATTTTAGAAGATAACGCATGTTAGGTCTAGGTTAGCCCTGGGATTATCACTCATCAGACTCTTACATTCGCATTCTTCACATACTTGTTGAACGGATCCTGGGTTTTTTCTGGTTTGGTTCACGTAGTAATGTGGTACCACACTGAAACATTCAATTAAACCTGATCTTGATAAATATTTGAGAGGATAACGCATGTTAGGTTTGGGTTAAGTCTAGGATTTGCCCTCATCAGGCTCATACTTTCGCATATTTCTCATACTTGATGGCTAGATCCTGGGCTGTTTCTACATTGTATTACGTAGTAATGTGTTACCACGCTGAAACAGTCAATTAAACCTGCTTTCGATCAATATTTTAGAGGATAACGCAAGTTAGGTCTGGGATAGGTCTGGGATTTGACCTCATCAGACTCATACTTTCGCACACTTCACATACTCGTTGAACAGATCCTGGGTTTTTTCTGGTTTGGATCACGTAGTAATGTGGTACCACACTAAAACATTCAATTAAACCTGGTCTTGATAAATATTTTAGAGGATAACGCATGTTAGGTCTGGGTTAGGTCTAGGATTTGCCCTCATCAGGCTCATACTTTCGCATATTTCTCATACTTCATGGCTAGATCCTTTGCTTTTTCTGGATTGTATCACGTAGTAATGTACAACACTGAAACAGTCAATTAAACCTGGTTTCCATCAATATCTTAGAGGACAACGCAAGTTAGGTCTGGCATAGGTCTGGGATTTGCCCTCATCAGGCTCATACTTTCGCGTTTTTCACATACTTGTTGAACAGATCCTGGGTTTTTTCTGGTTTGTATCACGTAGTAGTGTGGTACCACACTGAAACAGTCCATTAAACCTGGTTTGGATCAATATTTTAGAGGACAACGCATGTTAGGTCTAGGTTAGCCCTGGGATTTTCACTCATCAGACTCATACTTTCGCATTCTTCACATACTTGTTGAACTGATCCTGGGTTTTTTCTGGTTTGGATCACGTAGTAATGTGGTACCACACTGAAACAGTCGATTAAACCTGGTTTCGATCAATATTTTAGAGGATAACGCAAGTTAGGTCTGGGATAGGTCTGGGATTTGACCTCATCAGACTCATACTTTCGCACACTTCACATACTCGTTGAACAGATGCTGGGTTATTTTCTGGTTTGGATCACGTAGTAATGTGGTACCACACTAAAACATTCAATTAAACCTGGTCTTGATAAATATTTTAGAGGATAACGCATGTTAGGTCTGGGTTAGGTCTAGGATTTGCCCTCATCAGGCTCATTCTTTCGCATATTTCTCAAACTTGATGGCTAGATCCTGGGCTTTTTCTGGATTGCATCACGTAGTAATGTGGTACCACACGAAAACATTCAATTAAACCTGGTCTTGATAAATATTTTAGAGGATAACGCATGTTAGGTCTGGGTTAGGTCTTGGATTTGCCACCATCAGGCTCATACTTTCGCATATTTCTCATATTTCATGGCTAGATCCTTTGCTTTTTCTGGATTGTATCACGTAGTAATGAAGTACAACACTGAAACAGTCAATTAAACCTGGTTTCCATCAATATCTTAGAGGACAACGCAAGTTAGGTCTGGGATAGGTCTGGGACTTGCCCTCATCAGGCTCATACTTTCGCGTTTTTCACATACTTTTTGAACAGATCCTGGGCTTTTTCTGGATTGCATCACGTAGTAATGAAGTACAACACTGAAACAGTCAATTAAACCTGGTTTCCATCAATATCTTAGAGGACAACGCAAGTTAGGTCTGGCATAGGTCTGGGATTTGCCCTCATCAGGCTCATACTTTCGCGTTTTTCACATACTTGTTGAACAGATCCTGGGTTTTTTCTGGTTTGTATCACGTAGTAGTGTGGTACCACACTGAAACAGTCCATTAAACCTGGTTTGGATCAATATTTTAGAGGATAACGCATGTTAGGTCTAGGTTAGCCCTGGGATTTTCACTCATCAGACTCATACTTTCGCATTCTTCACATACTTGTTGAACTGATCCTGGGTTTTTTCTGGTTTGGATCACGTAGTAATGTGGTACCACACTGAAACAGTCGATTAATCCTGGTTTCGATCAATATTTTAGAGGATAATGCAAGTTAGGTCTGGGATAGGTCTGGGATTTGACCTCATCAGACTCATACTTTCGCACACTTCACATACTCGTTGAACAGATCCTGGGTTATTTTCTGGTTTGGATCACATAGAAATGTGGTACCACACTGAAACAGTCGATTAAACCAGGTTTCGATCAATATTCTTGAGGATAACGCATGTTAGGTCTAGGTTAGTCCTGGGATTTTCACTCATCAGGCTCATACTTTCGCATTCTTCACATACTTGTTGAACGGTTCCTGGGTTTTTTCTGGTTTGGATCACGTAGTAATGTGGGACCACACTGAAACAGTCATTTAAACCTGGTTTCGATCAATATTTTAGAGAATAATTCATGTTAGGTCTAGATTAGGTCTGGGATTTGCTCTCATCAGGCTCATTCTTTCGCATATTTCTCATACTTGATGACTAGATCCTGGGCTTTTTCTGGATTGCATCACGTAGTAATGAAGTACAACACTGAAACAGTCAATTAAACCTGGTTTCCATCAATATCTTAGAGGACAACGCAAGTGAGGTCTGGGATAGGTCTGGGATTTGCCCTCATCAGGCTCATACTTTCGCGTTTTTCACATACTTGTTGAACAGATCCTGGTTTTTTTCTGGTTTGTATCACGTAGTAGTGTGGTACCACACTGAAACAGTCCATTAAACCTGGTTTGGGTCAATATTTTAGAGGATAACGCATGTTAGGTCTAGGTTAGCCCTGGGATTTTCACTCATCAGACTCATACTTTCGCATTCTTCACATACTTGTAGAACTGATCCTGGGTTTTTTCTGGTTTGGATCACGTAGTAATGTGGTACCACACTGAAACAGTCAATTAAACCTGGTTTCCATCAATATTTTAGAGGACAACGCATGTTTGGTCTAGGTTAGGCCTGGGATTTGCCCTCATCAGGGGCATTCTTTCGCAGTTTTAACATACATGTCGACCTGATCGAGGGTTTTTTCTGCTTTGGATCACGTAGTAAAGTGGTGCCACACTGAAACAGTCCATTAAACCTGGTTTGGACCAATATTTTAGAGGATAACGCATGATAGGTCTAGGTTAGCCCTGGGATTATCACTCATCAGACTCATACATTCGCATTCTTCACATACTTGTTGAACGGATCCTGGGTTTTTTCTGGTTTGGTTCACGTAGTAATGTGGTACCACACTGAAACTTTCAATTAAACCTGATCTTGATAAATATTTGAGAGGATAACGCATGTTAGGTTTGGGTTAAGTCTAGGATTTGCCCTCATCAGGCTCATACTTTCGCATATTTCTCATACTTGATGGCTAGATCCTGGGCTGTTTCTACATTGTATCACGTAGTAATGTGTTACCACGCTGAAACAGTCAATTAAACCTGGTTTCGATCAATATTTTAGAGGATAACGCAAGTTAGGTCTGGGATAGGTCTGGGATTTGACCTCATCAGACTCATACTTTCGCACACTTCACATACTCGTTGAACAGATCCTGGGTTTTTTCTGGTTTGGATCACGTAGTAATGTGGTACCACACTAAAACATTCAATTAAACCTGGTCTTGATAAATATTTTAGAGGATAACGCATGTTAGGTCTGGGTTAGGTCTAGGATTTGCCCTCATCAGGCTCATACTTTCGCATATTTCTCATACTTCATGGCTAGATCCTTTGCTTTTTCTGGATTGTATCACGTAGTAATGTACAACACTGAAACAGTCAATTAAACCTGGTTTCCATCAATATCTTAGAGGACAACGCAAGTTAGGTCTGGCATAGGTCTGGGATTTGCCCTCATCAGGCTCATACTTTCGCGTTTTTCACATACTTGTTGAACAGATCCTGGGTTTTTTCTGGTTTGTATCACGTAGTAGTGTGGTACCACACTGAAACAGTCCATTAAACCTGGTTTGGATCAATATTTTAAAGGATAACGCATGTTAGGTCTAGGTTAGCCCTGGGATTTTCACTCATCAGACTCATACTTTCGCATTCTTCACATACTTGTTGAACTGATCCTGGGTTTTTTCTGGTTTGGATCACGTAGTAATGTGGTACCACACTGAAACAGTCGATTAAACCTGGTTTCGATCAATATTTTAGAGGATAACGCAAGTTAGGTCTGGGATAGGTCTGGGATTTGACCTCATCAGACTCATACTTTCGCACACTTCACATACTCGTTGAACAGATGCTGGGTTATTTTCTGGTTTGGATCACGTAGTAATGTGGTACCACACTAAAACATTCAATTAAACCTGCTCTTGATAAATATTTTAGAGGATAACGCATGTTAGGTCTGGGTTAGGTCTAGGATTTGCCCTCATCAGGCTCATTCTTTCGCATATTTCTCAAACTTGATGGCTAGATCCTGGGCTTTTTCTGGATTGCATCACGTAGTAATGTGGTACCACACGAAAACATTCAATTAAACCTGGTCTTGATAAATATTTTAGAGGATAACGCATGTTAGGTCTGGGTTAGGTCTTGGATTTGCCCCCATCAGGCTCATACTTTCGCATATTTCTCATATTTCATGGCTAGATCCTTTGCTTTTTCTGGATTGTATCACGTAGTAATGAAGTACAACACTGAAACAGTCAATTAAACCTGGTTTCCATCAATATCTTAGAGGACAACGCAAGTTAGGTCTGGGATAGGTCTGGGACTTGCCCTCATCAGGCTCATACTTTCGCGTTTTTCACATACTTGTTGAACAGATCCTGGGTTTTTTCTGGTTTGTATCACGTAGTAGTGTGGTACCACACTGAAACAGTCCATTAAACCTGGTTTGGATCAATATTTTAGAGGATAACGCATGTTAGGTCTAGGTTAGCCCTGGGATTTTCACTCATCAGACTCATACTTTCGCATTCTTCACATACTTGTTGAACTGATCCTGGGTTTTTTCTGGTTTGGATCACGTAGTAATGTGGTACCACACTGAAACAGTCGATTAATCCTGGTTTCGATCAATATTTTAGAGGATAATGCAAGTTAGGTCTGGGATAGGTCTGGGATTTGACCTCATCAGACTCATACTTTCGCACACTTCACATACTCGTTGAACGGATCATGGGTTTTTTCTGGTTTGGATCACGTAGTAATGTGGGTCCACACTGAAACAGTCGATTAAACCTGGTCTCGATCAATATTTTAGAGGATAACGCAAGCTAAGTCTGGGATTGGTCTGGGATTTGACCTCATCAGACTCATACTTTCGCATTCTTCACATACTTGTTGAACGGATCATGGGTTTTTTCTGGTTTGGATCACGTAGTAATGTGGGTCCACACTGAAACAATCAATTAAACCTGGTCTTGATAAATATTTTAGAGGATAACGCATGTTAGGTCTGGGATAGGTCTGGGATTTGCCCTCATCAGACTCATACTTTCGCACACTTCACATACTCGTTGAACAGATCCTGCGTTTTTTCTGGTTTGGATCACGTAGTAATGTGGTACCACACTGAAACAGTCGATTAAACCTGGTTTCGATCAATATTTTAGAGGATAACGCAAGTTAAGTCTGGGATTGGTCTGGGATTTGACCTCATCAGACTCATACTTTCGCACACTTCACATACTCGTTGAACAGATCCTGGGTTATTTTCTGGTTTGGATCACATAGAAATGTGGTACCACACTGAAACAGTCGATTAAACCAGGTTTCGATCAATATTCTTGAGGATAACGCATGTTAGGTCTACGTTAGTCCTGGGATTTTCACTCATCAGGCTCATACTTTCGCATTCTTCACATACTTGTTGAACGGTTCCTGGGTTTTTTCTGGTTTGGATCACGTAGTAATGTGGGACCACACTGAAACAATCAATTAAACCTGGTCTTGATAAATATTTTAGAGGATAACGCATGTTAGGTCTGGGATAGGTCTGGGATTTGCCCACATCAGACTCATACTTTCGCACACTTCACATACTCGTTGAACAGATCCTGTGTTTTTTCTGGTTTGGATCACATAGTAATGTGGTACCACACTGAAACAGTCCATTAAACCTGGTTTGGATCAATATTTTAGAGGATAACGCATGTTAGGTCTAGGTTAGCCCTGGGATTTTCACTCATCAGACTCATACTTTCGCCTTCTTCACATACTTGTTGAACGGATCCTGGGTTTTTTCTGGTTTGGATCACGTAGTAATGTGGTACCACACTGAAACGGTCAATTAAACCTGGTTTCGATCAATATTTTAGAGGATAACGCATGTTAGGTCTAGGTTAGGTCTGGGATTTTCACTCATCAGACTCATACTTTCGCATTCTTCACATACTTGTTGAACGGATCCTGGGTTTTTTCTGGTTTGGATCACGTAGTAATGTGGTACCACACTGAAACAATCAATTAAACCTGGTCTTGATAAATATTTTCGAGGATAGCGCAAGTTAAGTTTGGGATAGGTCTAGGATTTGCCCTCATCAGGCTCTTACTTTCGCATATTTCTCATACTTCATGGCTAGATCCTGGGCTAGTTCTGGAGTGGATCACGTAGTAAAGTGGTACCACACTGAAACAGTCCATTAAACCTGGTTTCGCTCAATATTTTAGAGGATAACGCATGTTAGGTCTAGGTTAGGTCTGGGATTTGCTCTCATCAGGCTCATTCTTTCGCATATTTCTCATACTTGATGGGTAGATCCTGGGCTTTTTCTGGATTGCATCACGTAGTAATGTAGTACAACACTGAAACAGTCAATTAAACCTGGTTTCCATCAATATCTTAGAGGACAACGCAGGTTAGGTCTGGGATATGTCTGGGATTTGCCCTCATCAGGCTCATACTTTCGCGTTTTTCACATACTTGTTGAACAGATCCTGGGTTTTTTCTGGTTTGGATCACGTAGTAATGTGGTACCACGCTGAAACAGTCAATGAAACCTGGTCTGGATAAATATTTTAGAGGATAACGCATCTTAGGTCTGGGTTAGGTCTAAGATTTGCCCTCGTCAGGCTCACAGTTTCGCGTTTTTCACATACTTGTTGAACAGATCCTGGGTTTTTTCTGGTTTGGATCACGAAGTAGTGTGGTACCACACTGAAACAGTCCATTAAACTTGGTTTCGCTCAATATTTTAGAGGATAACGCATGTTAGGTCTAGGTTAGGTCTGGGATTTGCTCTCATCAGGCTCATTCTTTCGCATATTTCTCATACTTGATGGCTAGATCCTGGGCTTTTTCTGGAATGCATCACGTAGTAATGTAGTACCACACTGAAACAGTCAATGAAACCTGGTTTCCATCAATATTTTAGAGGACAACGCAAGTTAGGTCTAGGTAAGGCCTGAGATTTTCACTGATCAGACTCATACTTTCGCATCCTTCACATACTTGTTGAACGGATCCTGGGTTTTTTCTGGTTTGGATCACGTAGTAATGTGGTACCACACTGAAACGGTCAATTAAACCTGGTTTCGATCAATATTTTAGAGGATAACGCAAGTTAGGTCTGGGATAGGTCTGGGATTTTTTTTTTTTTTTTTTTTTTCTTTGTCGTGGGGAAAATCTTCGAAAGACTCCCTCCCACCTCCTTGGGGAGGGGTGGGAGGGGTTTGTGGGATTCCCCGCGCCCGTACAACGACAGGCGCGGGACCTACCCACTAAAAACCCCACGGTGACCCTTCGGCACGCTTTGGGAGGATACCGGGAATCGCTCGAAGCATTCTTCCGGTATCCTCCCCGTGCCCGCGCTTTCGCGCCCATCCCCCGGGGGGACAATCGGTCCCCCCAGTAGACACACTGCCTCATAGCGGCGGGACGGGGCCGCGTTTAGTGGCGGCTGCGAGCCCCAACTCGCAACCGCCCGCGACCCCGTTTCCACCCCTCGGCGGCCGGCCGTTCATGGCCGCACCAGACCGCCGAGGGTGCCTCCCCTTGCGTCGGACCGGTAGGGGGAGGCACTCCTACCCCCAACCGGTCCGACCCGGCGCCGCCTGGCGGGAGGAGGGTCCCCTCAGCACCCCCCTCCCAGCCTAGGTCATCCGCCACGCCGAGGCGGCCGCCCGCGACGCCTCGCGACCGGGCGACGACCTCGGGCCACCGCACGAGCGCGAGCTTCAGCGCGCCGCTGAAGCTCGCGCTCCCTCCCCGCGGCCTCCTTCTGCAACATTACGTTCTCGCAGAAGGAGGCCACGGCCCTCCACTTCTCCTCGCTGCCGAGCATGGCGCGCACCACGCCCGGCAGCGAGACATCCCGCCCGACGACGCCGACCAGGACACGGCGCTCCCCCTCCCACGCGGGGCATACCTCCAGGGTATGATCCGCCGTGTCCTGCTCAGCGTCGCAGTGGCAGCAACGCGCCGTCGGCTCCTTCCCTATCCGGCACAGGTATCTTCCGAAGCTGCCATGCCCGGAAAATACCTGTGCCAGCCGGTAGGTGAGGCTGCCATGGCCTCTGTCCAGCCACTCCTTCAGGAGTGGCCGAACAGCCCCGACAGTCCGGTGCCCCGCGGTTGGCAGAGCCAGCCGCTCCTGCCACGCGAGCAACACGGACTGCCGGGCCTGGCGCTTCAAATCGCCCCAAGCAGGTTCCTGCCCGCCCGGAGCCGCCCCCACCCCCGCGCGACGGTCGACGCGGTGCCGGTACATCACCGCGTGCGACCGCGCGAGCAGGTCCATGGGCGGCATCCCCGCTAGAACCGTCGCCGCCTCATGTGACATGGTCCGATACCCGCGGACGACCCTGAGCGCCATGCGCCTCTGCACCCGACGCAGCATAGTCATGCTGCGCCGGGAGGCAGCCAGGTCGTCCGCCCAGACGGGGGCCCCGTATAGGGCCACCGACTGGACCATTGCCACATAGAGGCGACGAACTCGGCCCGCCGGGCCCCCCAGGTTGGGCAGGATCCGGCCCAGAGCCGCAACCATCCTTTCCAATCGGGGGACCAGGCAGCGGAAATGCTCCTCGAAACGCCAGTGGCTATCGAGGATCAGTCCCAGATACCTGATCTGGGGCTTCACCTCGATGTCAGCCCCACCCACCCGGATCAGAGGGGGTGGCGGATCCTGCCGAGGTGAATGAAACGCAATCACCTCGGTCTTATGGACCGCCACCGTCATCCCCATCCCCCTGATCCGGTCGACGACGCGTTGCGACCCCTCCTCCGCGCGACGCATGGCCCTCCCCCAGTGCGCCCCGACGGCCAGCACCAGTGTGTCATCCGCATAACACACCGTGCTGACGCCGTCGGGGAGGCCGGCCCGCAACACCGAGTCGTACGCGATGTTCCACAGGAGTGGCCCGAGGACCGACCCCTGCGGAACACCGCAGTACACCTCCCTCCGCATATCACCATCCTGGCCCGGATACTCGATCCACCTGCCGCGGAGATAATCCCCGACGACCGCCCTGAGACAAGGGGGGACTCGATGATATTCGAGTCCCCTCCTTATCTCTTCCCAGGGGAGGGTGTTAAAGGCATTGGCAATATCCAAGGACATTGCCAATGCCATCCCTCCCCGGGAGACGGCCGCCTCCGAGAGGGCCCTCAGACGACCTATCGCGTCGATAGTCGATCGGCCCCCCCGGAAACCGAACTGGCAGTCGGCCAGACCGGGATCACCCCGCGACAGGTGCTCGACGAGGCGGGCAGCAATCACACGCTCGAAGAGCTTGCCCACCTCGTCGAGGAGACAAATGGGCCGGTATGCGGAGGGAGACTCCGCGGGCCGACCCTCCTTCCGGAGGAGGACCATCCTCGCCACCTTCCAACTGGGGGGGAATCGCCCGTCTCTCAGGCAGCGGTCGAACAACCGCCTGAGGTCGGCCCCAAGGACGCCCTGGGTCAAGA
Source organism: Colletes latitarsis (assembly GCF_051014445.1). Taxonomy (NCBI): domain Eukaryota; kingdom Metazoa; phylum Arthropoda; class Insecta; order Hymenoptera; family Colletidae; genus Colletes; species Colletes latitarsis. Next base: position 7,053,574 of record NW_027488366.1, on the reverse strand, counting down.
CCCAAACCCGGCCGGGCACACCATCCGGACCCGGGGCCGTGTTACGAACCCCGAGCTGTCTGATGGCCGCTGCCAGCTCCTCCTGCGTGACCCCCAGCTCGGCCGTCCACTCCACTGGGACAGCCGCCGCCGCCGGAGGACGCGGTCCCCTCTGCCCAATTGGGAAGAGTGTATTGACCACGTCCTCCAGCAGCCGGGGGTCAAGACCCTCGGTGACGGGGGGCGCCCACGGGCGGAGCTTATTCAGCACCACCTTATATGGGCGCCCCCATGGATCGTCATCAAGGGTCTGGAGGAGCTCCTTCCATGCCTGGGTCTTGGCCCGTTTGATGGCGACCTGCAGAGCAACCCGCGCCACGCGGTATGCTCCATACAGGTCATCAGCTGCCCTCGCTCGCGCCACGCCGTCGCCTGTACGTTGACGACGGTACGCGCGGGTGTACTGGCGTCGGGCGCGGACAGTCGCGACTCGCAACTCCGCGATCGCGTCCGACCACCAGTACACCGCCCGGCGAGGAGATGCCCGCCCGACCCGAGGCATCGCCGCGTCGCAAATACCCGCGACCAATGCTCCGAGCCGGGCGACCTCCTCCTCTATGCTCGGCAACTCGGCCGCTCCCTGCGGCCAAGTTGCAGCGAGGGCAGCTGCCATCAGGGCGTCCTTGTCCAGGCGCCGAAGCGCCCAGCGGCGTGGTGGGGTGCCACGCAGGCGGCCGTGTCGGGATGCACTCGCGGCGGCAGAGACCTCCATCCGGATGTACCGGTGATCGGAGAGTGTCTCTGCCCCCGCGACCACGTGCCAACCCGACACCACGCGCACGGCGTTGGGGGTCGCGAATCCAACATCCACGATGGACCCCCCATATCGCCGCACGCATGTGTGCTCCGACCCCCGGTTCAATACCCGGAGGTCGAGCCCCGCCGCCCAATCGCCCAGGATCCCGCCGCGAACGGAGGTCCTGGGGGATCCCCAAGCCACCGACTTGGCATTAAAATCCCCCAGGACCAGCACCGGCCGGGCCGCGTAGCGCTGCACGCATGCCGCGACCTCGGCTAAGTACAGCTCGAACGCAGCGTGACCGCTACGGGGCGAAATGTAGCACCCCACCACAGCGACTCCCCCCCAGTCCACGGCAACGAATCCCCGACCGCGCTCCAACAAGGAGTACGGTGGGGACCCGTCGCCCCCTCCCCATACCGTCGCCACCAAGCCGTCCGCGTCGCCCACCCAATGAGGGTGATCAGGGACGCGGTACGGCTCGGCGGCGCCCGCCAGGCCAACCCCCCACTCCGCGAGGACTTGGGACATCAAGTCCTGTGCCGCGCGGCAGTGGTTGAGGTTGGCCTGGAGGAGGAGGCGGGGCGGCATTAATTAATGGCCGCGCCAGCCTCCTCCCGGCCGTCCATCCCCGTAGCACCGTCCACCTCCATGGAGGACGATGCCACCGCCCTCGGCACCGGAGCCGGTGCAGCCCGCCTCTTCCTCTCCTTCCGGGAGGGGGGGGAGCACTTCTTGCTCCCCACCCTGTGATCGGCTGGCCTCCCCATGTCCGCACACAGCGGGCAGTGGGGGGCCGCCGAGCACTGGCTCGCACGGTGCTCTTTGGCACCGCAGCGGTAACACTGACCGCTGCGGTCCACCGGCGAGGTGCACCACTGCCTCACGTGCCCCAATTCGAGGCAGCGGTGACACTGGAGCGGGCGCGGCGCGAGGATTTCCACTCGCGGTCCCAGACTTAACTTGCGTTATCCTCTAAAATATTGATGGAACCCAGGTTTCATTGACTGTTTCAGTGTGGTACTACGTTACTACGTCATGCAATCCAGAAAAAGCCCAGGATATAGCCATCAAGTATGAGAAATATGCGAAAGAATGAGCCTGATGAGGGCTAATCCCAGACCTATCCCAGACCTAGCTTGCGTGATCCTCTAAAATATTGATCGAAACCAGGTTTAATTGACTGTTTTAGTGTGGTACCACATTACTACGTGATCCAAACCAGAAAAAACCCAGGATCTGTTCAACAAGTATGTGAAAAACGCGAAACTGTGAGCCTGATGAGGGCAAATCCTAGACCTAACCCAGACCTAACATGCGTTATCCTCTAAAATATTTATGAAGACCAGGTTTAATTGAATGTTTCAGTGTGGTACCACATTACTATGTGATCCAAACCAGAAAATAACGCAGGATCTGTTCAACGAGTATGTGAAGTGTGCGAAAGTATGAGTCTGATGAGGGCAAATCCCAGACCTATCCCAGACCTAACATGCGTTATCCTCTAAAATATTTATCAAGAGCAGGTTTAATTGATTGGTTCAGTGTGGACCCACATTACTACGTGATCCAAACCAGAGAAAACCCAGGATCTGTTCGACAAGTATGTGAAAAACGCGAAACTGTGAGCCTGATGAGGGCAAATCTTAGACCTAACCTTGACCTAACATGCGTTATCCTCTAAAATTTCTATCCACACCAGGTTTCATTGAATGTTTCAGTGTGGTACCACTTTACTACGTGATCCAATCCAGAAATAGCCCAGGATCTAGCCATGAAGTATGAGAAATATGCGAAAGTATGAGCCCGATGAGGGCAAATCCTAGACCTAACCCAGACCTAACATGCGTTATTCTCTAAAATATTTATCAAGACCAGGTTTAATTGAATGTTTCAGTGTGGTACCACATTACTATGTGATCCAAACCAGAAAATAACGCAGTATCCGTTCAACAAGTATGTGAAGTGTACGAAAGTATGAGCCTGATGAGAGCAAATCCCAGACCTATCCCAGACCTAACATGCGTTATCCTCTAAAATATTTATCAAGACCAGGTTTAATTGAATGTTTCAGTGTGGTACCACATTACTACGTGATCCAAACCACAAAAAACCCAGGATCTGTTCGACAAGTATGTGAAAAACGCGAAACTGTGAGCCTGATGAGGGCAAATCTTAGACCTAACCTTGACCTAACATGCGTTATCCTCTAAAATTCTTATCCAGACCAGGTTTCATTGAATGTTTCAGTGTGGTACCACTTTACTACGTGATCCAATCCAGAAATAGCCCAGGATCTAGCCATGAAGTATGAGAAATATGCGAAAGTATGAGCCTGATGAGGGCAAATCCTAGACCTAACCCAGACCTAACATGCGTTATTCTCTAAAATATTTATCAAGACCAGGTTTAATTGAATGTTTCAGTGTGGTACCACATTACTACGTGTTCCAAACCAGAAAAAACCCAGGATCCGTTCAACAAGTATGTGAAGAAGGCGAAAGTATGAGTCTGATCAGTGAAAATCTCAGGCCTTACCTAGACCTAACTTGCGTTGTCCTCTAAAATATTGATGGAAACCAGGTTTCATTGACTGTTTCAGTGTGGTACTACGTTACTACGTGATGCAATCCAGAAAAAGCCCAGGATATAGCCATCAAGTATTTTTTTTTTTTTTTTTTTTTTTGTCGTGGGGAAAATCTTCGAAAGACTCCCTCCCACCTCCTTGGGGAGAGGTGGGAGGGGTGTGTGGGATTCCCCGCGCCCGTACAACGACAGGCGCGGGACCTACCCACTAAAAACCCCACGGTGACCCTTCGGCACGCTTTGGGAGGATACCGGGAATCGCTCGAAGCATTCTTCCGGTATCCTCCCCGTGCCCGCGCTTTCGCGCCCATCCCCCGGGGGGACAATCGGTCCCCCCAGTAGACACACTGCCTCATAGCGGCGGGACGGGGCCACTCCATCCCGCCGCTATCCGTCCCGGGGCCGCGTTTAGTGGCGGCTGCGAGCCCCAACTCGCAACCGCCCGCGACCCCGTTTCCACCCCTCGGCGGCCGGGCGTTCATGGCCGCACCAGACCGCCGAGGGTGCCTCCCCTTGCGTCGGACCGGTAGGGGGAGGCACTCCTACCCCCAACCGGTCCGACCCGGCGCCGCCTGGCGGGAGGAGGGTCCCCTCAGGACCCCCCTCCCAGCCTAGGTCATCCGCCACGCCGAGGCGGCCGCCCGCGACGCCTCGCGACCGGGCGACGACCTCGGGCCACCGCACGAGCGCGAGCTTCAGCGCGCCGCTGAAGCTCGCGCTCCCTCCCCGCGGCCTCCTTCTGCAACATTACGTTCTCGCAGAAGGAGGCCACGGCCCTCCACTTCTCCTCGCTGCCGAGCATGGCGCGCACCACGCCCGGCAGCGAGACATCCCGCCCGACGACGCCGACCAGGACACGGCGCTCCCCCTCCCACGCGGGGCATACCTCCAGGGTATGATCCGCCGTGTCCTGCTCAGCGTCGCAGTGGCAGCAACGCGCCGTCGGCTCCTTCCCTATCCGGCACAGGTATCTTCCGAAGCTGCCATGCCCGGAAAATACCTGTGCCAGCCGGTAGGTGAGGCTGCCATGGCCTCTGTCCAGCCACTCCTTCAGGAGTGGCCGAACAGCCCCGACAGTCCGGTGCCCCGCGGTTGGCAGAGCCAGCCGCTCCTGCCACGCGAGCAACACGGACTGCCGGGCCTGGCGCTTCAAATCGCCCCAAGCAGGTTCCTGCCCGCCCGGGACCGCCCCCACCCCCGCGCGACGGTCGACGCGGTGCCGGTACATCACCGCGTGCGACCGCGCGAGCAGGTCCATGGGCGGCATCCCCGCTAGAACCGTCGCCGCCTCATGTGACATGGTCCGATACCCGCGGACGACCCTGAGCGCCATGCGCCTCTGCACCCGACGCAGCATAGTCATGCTGCGCCGGGAGGCAGCCAGGTCGTCCGCCCAGACGGGAGCCCCGTATAGGGCCACCGAATGGACCATTGCCACATAGAGGCGACGAACTCGGCCCGCCGGGCCCCCCAGGTTGGGCAGGATCCGGCCCAGAGCCGCAACCATCCTTTCCAACCGGGGGACCAGGCAGCGGAAATGCTTCTCGAAACGCCAGTGGCTATCGAGGATCAGCCCCAGATACCTGATCTGGGGCTTCACCTCGATGTCAGCCCCACCCACCCGAATCAGAGGGGGTGGCGGATCCTGCCGAGGTGAATGAAACGCAATCACCTCGGTCTTATGGACCGCCACCGTCATCCCCATCCCCCTGATCCGGTCGACGACGCGTTGCGACCCCTCCTGCGCGCGTCGCATGGCACTCCCCCAGTGCGCCCCGACGGCCAGCACCAGTGTGTCATCCGCATAACACACCGTGCTGACGCCGCCGGGGAGGCCGGCCCGCAACACCGAGTCGTACGCGATGTTCCACAGGAGTGGCCCGAGGACCGACCCCTGCGGAACACCGCAGTACACCTCCCTCCGCATATCACCATCCCGGCCCGGATACTCGATCCACCTGCCGCGGAGATAATCCCCGACGACCGCCCTGAGACAAGGGGGGACTCGATGATATTCGAGTCCCCTCCTTATCTCTTCCCAGGGGAGGGTGTTAAAGGCATTGGCAATATCCAAGGATATTGCCAATGCCACCCCTCCCCGGGAGACGGCCGCCTCCGAGAGGGCCCTCACACGACCTATCGCGTCGATAGTCGATCGGCCCCCCCGGAAACCGAACTGGCAGTCGGCCAGACCGGGATCACCCCGCGACAGGTGCTCGACGAGGCGGGCAGCAATCACACGCTCGAAGAGCTTGCCCACCTCGTCGAGGAGACAAATGGGCCGGTATGCGGAGGGAGACTCCGCGGGCCGACCCTCCTTCCGGAGGAGGACCATCCTCGCCACCTTCCAACTGGGGGGGAATCGCCCGTCCCTCAGGCAGCGGTCGAACAACCGCCTGAGGTCGGCCCCAAGGACGCCCTGGGTCAAGACCCAAACCCGGCCGGGCACACCATCCGGACCCGGGGCCGTGTTACGAACCCCGAGCCGTCTGATGGCCGCTGCCAGCTCCTCCTGCGTGACCCCCAGCTCGGCCGTCCACTCCACTGGGACAGCCGCCGCCGCCGGAGGACGCGGTCCCCTCTCCCCAATTGGGAAGAGTGTATTGACCACGTCCTCCAGCAGCCAGGGGTCAAGACCCTCGGTGACGGGGGGCGCCCACGTGCGGAGCTTATTTAGCACCACCTTATATGGGCGCCCCCATGGATCGTCATCAAGGGTCTGGAGGAGCTCCTTCCATGCCTGGGTCTTGGCCCGTTTGATGGCGACCTGCAGAGCAACCCGCGCCACGCGGTATGCTCCATACAGGTCATCAGCTGCCCTCGCTCGCGCCACGCCGTCGCCTGTACGTTGACGACGGCGCGCGCGGGTGTACTGGCGTCGGGCGCGGACAGTCGCGACTCGCAATTCCGCGATCGCGTCCGACCACCAGTACACCGCCCGGCGAGGAGAAGCCCGCCCGACCCGAGGCATCGCCGCGTCGCAAATACCCGCGACCAATGCTCCGAGCCGGGCGACCTCCTCCTCTATGCTCGGCAACTCGGCCGCTCCCTGCGGCCAAGTTGCAGCGAGGGCAGCTGCCATCAGGGCGTCCTTGTCCAGGCGCCGAAGCGCCCAGCGGCGTGGTGGGGCGCCACGCAGGCGGCCGTGTCGGGATGCACTCGCGGCGGCAGAGACCTCCATCCGGATGTACCGGTGATCGGAGAGTGTCTCTGCCCCCGCGACCACGTGCCAACCCGACACCATGCGCACGGCGTTGGGGGTCGCGAATCCAACATCCACGATGGACCCCCCATATCGCCGCACGCATGTGTGCTCCGACCCCCGGTTCATTACCCGGAGGTCGAGCCCCGCCGCCCAATCGCCCAGGATCCCGCCGCGAACGGAGGTCCTGGGGGATCCCCAAGCCACCGACTTGGCATTAAAATCCCCCAGGACCAGCACCGGCCGGGCCGCGTAGCGCTGCACGCATGCCGCGACCTCGGCCAAGTACAGCTCGAACGCAGCGTGACCGCTACGGGGCGAAATGTAGCACCCCACCACAGCGACTCCCCCCCAGTCCACGGCGACGAATCCCCGACCGCGCTCCAACAAGGAGAACGGTGGGGACCCGTCGCCCCCTCCCCATACGGTCGCCACCAAGCCGTCCGCGTCGCCCACCCAATGAGGGTGATCAGGGACGCGGTACGGCTCGGCGGCGACCGCCAGGCCAACCCCCCACTCCGCGAGGACTTGGGACATCAAGTCCTGTGCCGCGCGGCAGTGGTTGAGGTTGGCCTGGAGGAGGAGGCGGGGCGGCATTAATTAATGGCCGCGCCAGCCTCCTCCCGGCCGTCCGTCCCCGTAGCACCGTCCACCTCCATGGAGGACGATGCCACCGCCCTCGGCACCGGAGCCGGTGCAGCCCGCCTCTTCCTCTCCTTCCGGGAGGGGGGGGAGCACTTCTTGCTCCCCACCCTGTGATCGGCTGGCCTCCCCATGTCCGCACACAGCGGGCAGTGGGGGGCCGCCGAGCACTGGCTCGCACGGTGCTCTTTGGCACCGCAGCGGTAACACTGACCGCTGCGGTCCACCGGCGAGGTGCACCACTGCCTCACGTGCCCCAATTCGAGGCAGCGGTGACACTGGAGCGGGCGCGGCGCGAGGATTTCCACTCGCGTAGCCATCAAGTATGAGAAATATGCGAAAGAATGAGCCTGATGAGACAAATCCCAGACCTAATCTAGACCTAACATGCGTTATCCTCTAAAAATTTGAGCGAAACCAGGTTTAATTGACTGTTTCAGTGTGGTACCACACTACTTCGTGATCCAAACCAGAAAAAACCCAGGATCTGTTCAACAAGTATGTGAAAATCGCGAAACTGTGAGCCTGATGAGGGCAAATCTTAGACCTAACCCAGACCTAACCCAGACCTAACCCAGACCTAACCCAGACCTAACCCACCCCACCAACACCCTCCCGGATTCCGCCACCTTACGGGCGGCGGAGAGGGGGCTCCGGGCCCACACCGACCCGAGGCCGGAGGGCGACCTGCGGATCTCTCCGATCCGCAGGTCCTCCACAGGACAGTCCCCCGCCCTCGCAAGGGCACGGGACACATCCTGTGCGCTGACCGAGTCGTCCAGCCCACAAACGCGCATCTCCGTGCGCTTCGTGGGCCGGGCGACCCGGACACCTCGCTCGCCCAGCTGCTCCCGGAGCCTCTGGGCGAGACGATCCGCCTTCGCGCCGCCTTCTGCACCGGGGATCTCCAGCAAGAGACCCCCGGTCACGGCCCTCTTCGCCCTCACGGAGGCGATGCCCAGCTCATCCAGGGAGATATTCTCCCTGGCGAGCCGCATCGCCTCCGCGAGGGTCAGGTCGCCCCCCTGCGCAACGGTCAGCGTCACCGCTGCCGTTTTTGGGGGACGACCAGGTCGTTCCTTCCCGACCTTCGCGGCCTTGCGAGGCCTTCCTCGCCGCCCGCTTCGCCTTCCGCCCCATCACCTCACTCCACGCCACCCCCCCTTGGGAGGGTGCTGTGGAGGACGCGACCACCGCGACCACGGGTACACCACCCCCCTTGGGGGTCGCGACCCGGGGCCCTGGTGCCGCAACGCTGGGCGGAGCCTTCACTCCGCCCTTCTTTGCCTTCCCCGACTGTACCGGAACAGGTCGGGGAGGCACCGCCTTCCTGCTGACCGCTCTTCCGGCGAGGAGCTCCTCCCGGAAGGCGGCCAGCTTGCCATTAATCATGTCCCCAATCCTCCTCAGAAGATCGTCTTCTGAGGAGGACGGGGACTTCTTCACGGGCGGAGTGCGGGTGGAGGGGCCCGCGGTGCCCCGCACCACTGCCGCCGCACTCCGCTTATTTACCTCCGCCGAGGGACGCGGCGGTGGAGGAGGAGGGAGGATGGGAGGGAGGGTCGCGCTGTTCCACAGCGCCTCTGCCCTCCTCCTCCCCTGTCGCTCCTCCTCCAACAGGAGCTGCAGACGGGCGTTCCGCCCTCTGAGCTCCCGCGCCGCCTCCCTCATTTCCTCCGCCGCGGCCTTCAGGGCCTCCGCGCCACCGCTTTTCTGCCCCTTAAAGGCGCAGGCAGCGGCGACTTTCTCCACCCGCCTCAGGGACGAGGAGATCCTCTCCGATATCTCCTCGGTCACCCCGTCCCTGAAGCAACTCAGCCTCACCGACGGGCTCATCGCCCCGCCCACCTCGACGACGGCCTGCCCCGCCCTCTTCCTCTTAGAGCCTATGAGGCTCCTGGTGGAGGAGAAGGACGAGACTGACGCAGTCTCGTCGTCCTCCTCCACCTTCCACGAAGACGGGCCAGGCGCTGGAGGCGGCGCGAGCGCCGTCACTCCAGTCCCAACACCGCCTTCGTCCTCCCCCTCTGACTTACCCCGTCCCATCCCCGTTTTAATATTGAACTCCATAATATTCCCACGAGCAGGTCGGAAGAAAAGGTCCGCCCGGGCAGAGCCGCCTTTCCCGGGTAAGCCTATATACTCCGGGGGTTCGGCAGGTTCCCCGGAGGTGGTCGCTTGGGATTGGGCCTTCTCCCCCAACCATGCATCCCATCGCCGCGCACCATAGCTTAGGATTGGAGGGCGATTTTATAGAGTCGCCATACTCGTGGCCCAGGCGGTTAAGCCAAGACCCCCGTTCCTCCTGCCGTCACGTACCATTCACAAAACCAATAGGGAATTGTGAATGGGTCGTTGTGACGACCAACAGGAGGCTTACGGTGTGTGTATGACTCGGGTACCCCGGGTTCGTTAAGCCCGAACTGCAGCTGAAAGGCTGGCAGCCCCTGAGGGGTAGGTCTGGGATTTGCCCCCATCAGGCTCATACTTCCGCGTTTTTCACATACTTGTTGAACAGATCATGGGTTTTTTCTGGTTTGGGTCACGTAGTAGTGTGATACCACACTGAAACAGTCGATTAAACCTAGTTTCGATCAATATTTTAGAGGATAACGCATGTTAGGTCTAGGATAGCCCTGGGATTTTCACTCATCAGACTCATACTTTCGCATTCTTCACATACTTGTTGAACTGATCCTCGGTTTTTTCTGGTTTGGATCACGTAGTAATGTGGTACCACACTGAAACAGTCGATTAAACCCGGTCTCGATGAATATTTTAGAGAATAATTCATGTTAGGTCTAGGTTAGGTCTGGGATTTGCTCTCATCAGGCTCATACTTTCGCGCTTTTCACATACTCGTTGAACAGATCCTGGGTTATTTTCTGGTTTGGATCACATAGTAATGTGGTACCACACTGAAACAGTCGATTTAACCAGGTTTCGATCAATATTTTTGAGGATAACGAATGTTAGGTCCAGGTTAGGCCTGGGATTTTCACTCATCAGACTCATACTTTCGCATTCTTCACATACTTGTTGAACGGATCCTGGGTTTTTTCTGGTTTGGATCACGTAGTAATGTGGGACCACACTGAAACAGTCAATTAAACCTGGTTTCGATCAATATTTTAGAGAATAATTCATGTTAGGTCTAGGTTAGGTCTGGGATTTGCTCTCATCATGCTCATTCTTTCGCATATTTCTCATACTTGATGGCTAGATCCTGGGTTATTTTCTGGTTTGGATCACATAGTAATGTGGTACCACACTGAAACAGTCGATTAAACCAGGTTTCGATCAATATTTTAGAGTATAACTCATGTTAGGTCTAGGTTAGGCCTGGGATTTCCACTGATCAGACTCATACTTTCGCATTCTTCACATACTTCTAAACGGATCCTGGGTTTTTTCTGGTTTGGATCACGTAGTAATGTGGTACCACACTGAAACAGTCGATTAAACCTGGTTTCGAACAATATTTTAGAGGATAACGCAAGTTAAGTCTGGGATTGGTCTGGGATTTGACCTCATCAGACTCATACTTTCGCACACTTCACATACTCGTTGAACAGATCCTGGGTTATTTTCTGGTTTGGATCACATAGTAATGTGGAACCACACTGAAACAGTCGATTAAACCAGGTTTCGATCAATATTTTAGAGGATAACGCATGTTAGGTCTAGGTTAGGCCTGGGATTTTCACTCATCAGACTCATACTTTCGCATTCTTCACATACTTGTTGAACGGATCCTGGGCTGTTTCTGGATTGTATCACGTAGTAATGTGGTACCACGCTGAAACAGTCAATTAAACCTGGTTTCGATCAATATTTTAGAGGATAACGCAAGTTAGGTCTGGGATAGGTCTAGGATTTGCCCTCATCAGGCTCTTACTGTCGCATATTTCTCATACTTCATGGCTAGATCCTGGGCTATTTCTGGACTGGATCACATAGTAAAGTGGTACCACACTGAAACATTCAATGAAACCTGGTCTGGATAAATATTTTAGAGGATAACGCATCTTAGGTCTGTGTTAGGTCTAGGATTTGCCCTCATCAGGTTCATACTTTCGCATATTTCTCATACTTCATGGCTAGATCCTGGGCTGTTTCTGGATTGTATCAAGTTACGTCTGGGATAGATCTAGGATTTGCCCTCATCAGGCTCTTACTTTCGCATATTTCTCATACTTCATGGCTAGATCCTGGGCTATTTCTGGTTTGGATCACGAAGTAGTGTGGTACCACTCTGAAACAGTCCATTAAACCTGGTTTCGCTCAATATTTTAGAGGATAACGCATGTTAGGTCTAGGTTAGGTCTGGGATTTGCTCTCATCAGGCTCATTCCTTCGCATATTTCTCATACTTGATGGCTAGATCCTGGGCTTTTTCTGGATTGCATCACGTAGTAATCTAGTACCACACTGAAACAGTCAATGAAACCTGGTTTCCATCAATATTTTAGAGGACAACGCAAGTTAGGTCTAGGTAAGGCCTGTGATTTCCACTGATCAGACTCATACTTTCGCATCCTTCACATACTTGTTGAACGGATCCTGGGTTTTCTCTGGTTTGGATCACGTAGTAATGTGGTACCACACTGAAACGGTCAATTAAACCTGGTTTCGATCAATATTTTAGAGGACAACGCAAGTTACGTCTGGGATAGGTCTGGGATTTGCTCTCATCAGGCTCATTCTTTCGCATATTTCTCATACTTGATGGCTAGATCCTGGGCTTTTTCTGGATTGCATCACGTAGTAATGTAGTACAACACTGAAACAGTCAATTAAACCTGGTTTCCATCAATATTGTTGCGCCGGGGCGGGGCTTTCTTCCAATAACTCATATTGACACAACACAATTAAAATACCACAACGTAACACAACTAATGCAAACTGGGAACTTTATTAACAAGAGTGCTTTTCAATACGTCTGTTCGCCTTGTGATCTGTCGTAATTCTAATCTTCAAAATCGTTGCCGGTTTCTCGGCAACCGGAAGGCTCGGGATCTCGCATCCGCTCGTTTTCGTGTGGCAGCTTCACCTCATCGCAAAGCCTCTTCACACCATTGCGACGATGCAATTTCGCGGTATTGCGCGGCATCTTCATACCGTCGCAACACTGCTCCCTCTTCCTTCAGAGCGGTCGTCCCGACCGCTGCAAATTCCGTTCGAACAGCCAACTTCACCCGTAGTCTCCTAACCTCCGGGTTGTCGCGAAGCTGCGTCGAACCTGTACACCTCTGTCTGTAAAGTAGATAAACTAATAGGTCGAACATTTACCTGAGTGGCCTTTATCAGACAGTCAGCACCTTGACATTCGTCCTTCGTCCCAAGGAAAACCACTCAAAAACCTTGAGCAAGGCGCCGGTGTAACCTTTGGAATACTTCGTCCGAACTTAGACAGTTTCGAGGATGAGGAAATTCCGACTGCTCCTCGCCCTCCTCTTGACTCTTACGACTTGCGTACTTCTTTCTTGATGTCTTCCCGGATTCGGATTCCCCCCCAGCCTCACGAGAGAACTTCCCATGGGATGTTCCCCAATCTCCAAGGAGAATTTCCTCGAAGATCGGTTGTGGAACATACCACAATTCCGCCGCCCGACCGTCTGTGCCCCACTCCGCTATTAGAGTCGAGCATGACTGGGGGGCGACCCTCCCCGGGGAGAATCGCACTTCCCCGGCCGTTTTGACCTGCGGAAATGGAGAGTCCTCCGCGGCCGGTAAGAAAACCCGATCCTCGCCTTCTGCGATGAAACGTCCTCTTCTTGGGCGAAGATGTCGGCCATCTTTCTCAATCCTCACCTCGCAGTTACTTCGCAGGGGGCCTCTCGTGAATCGTACCGGGCCAGTCGATTCACATGCACCACCCTTGGTTTGGACTTCGGGGAACGGACTATCCGGTAGATCAACTCATTCAGCCGATTTTTCACCTCGTAGGGTCCTTCCCAGTCGTATTGGAGCTTCGGGCATCTTCCTTTCGTCCTTCGAGGATTGTATAACCACACCTTCTCTCCTGGAGCAAAGGAAATTGATCTCGAGAACGAATCATACCACGATTTCGTCCTCTCCGAACAAATTCGCATCCGCTGTCGAACGAATTTGTGAACTTCTTCAATCCTTTTCTTGGTTTCCTCAATGAAATCATCTTCATCCTTTCCCTCAGCAGGAACAGCTCCCCTTAGAAGATCCAGAGGAAGGCGCAGCTCCCGTCCCGTGAGGACCATTGACGGAGTATTCTGTGTCACTTCATGTTGCGAGGAACGATAAGCAAGCAAGAACGTTGGAATCCATTCGTCCCAGTCCTTTTGATGTTCTGCAACAAACTGAGACAAATATCGCAACAAGGTTCTAATCATCCGCTCAACGAGCCCGTCCGACTGAGGGTGTAATGGAGTTGTCCTTGTCTTCTTAATTCCAAGCATCTTCATCAGTTCCCTGAAGATGCTCGATTCGAAACTCCGACCCTGATCAGAATGCAGCTCTAGCGGAACTCCATGTCGGCTTATCACTTCCTTCAGCAACGCCGTGGAAATCGTTGTCGCCCGCTGGTTGGGAAGTGGAATAACCTCTGGCCACTTCGAAAAATAATCCATCACAACCAGCGCGAATCTGTTCCCAGCGAAAGACCTCGGCAGGGGACCAACAACGTCGAGCGCTACCCTCTCAAAAGGTGCTCCTACGTTATAAACCTTCATGGTTCCTCTTCCCTTCTCCGCAGGTCCTTTCCTCGCAGAACAGCTATGGCACCGGCGACACCAATCTTCCACGTTCCGACGGTGGTTCGGCCAAAAGAAGCGCTGCCGAATTTTCGCCAATGTCTTCCTCACCCCAAAGTGTCCTCCAGAAGGCGCATCATGGCATTCCTGAAGGGCTTCGGCAATTTTGCTTTTCGGTACAACCAATAACCGATTGAACTCATTTCCATCAGCAGATTCCCACCTTCGGAACAATAATCCACGTTGTACTTCCAAGGAATCCCACGTTTTCCAGAAGTACTTCGCTTCAGGAGAAAGTGCTGAAACATCCTGCCAAGTAGGCTTATTCTCTTCAATCTTCGCTTGTCGAATAAATCGCAGATCCTCATCCTCTTCCTGGGCCTTAATCCAATCTTCCGTCTTCGCAGATACGCAGGTGGTCCTGAGAACAAGATGCTCTTCTTCGCGATCCTGCTCCAGACGTAAGCAGCGTTTGCATTGCAAAGCTTCGCATGGTCTCCGGGAAAGGCTGTCTGCATTCCCGTGGTTCTTTCCTTCACGATGTTTGATCTCGAACTCGTACTGTTGAAGACGCTCTATCCATCTTGCAGTTTGTCCTTCAGGATTCTTGAAAGAGAGGAGCCATCTTAAGGAAGCATGATCCGTCCTCACCAAGAACTTGCGGCCATAGAGGTAATGGTGGAAATGCTCAATGGATTTTACGATGGCTAATAGTTCCCTTCTTGTCACACAATAATTTCTTTCCGCCTTTCCCAGCACCTTCGAGAAATACGCAATCACCTTTTCTTGCCCATCTTGAATCTGGGAAAGGACTGCACCAATTCCATTGCTCGATGCGTCGGTGTCCAAGATGAAATCCGCATCAGGCAAGGGGTAAGCCAAGATAGGGGACTTTGCAAGATGTGTCTTCAAATCTTCGAATACCTTCTGGCATTCCTCTGTCCATTGGAAAGAAACCTTACTCTCCGTCAAACGATACAAGGGCTTTGCAATCGCTGAAAAGTTTCGGACAAATTTCCTGTAATAAGTGCAAAGTCCTAAGAAACTTCGCAGTTCCGTCTGATTTTTGGGTACAGGCCATTCTCGTACCGCGGCTATCTTCTCGGGGTCCGTCTTAACGCCTTGCTCGGAAACCATGTGACCGAGGTATTTAACCTCCCGGCAAAAGAAATTGCATTTCTTCGGGCTCATGACCAATTTCGCCTTGCGCAGGCGGGTGAAAACTTTCCTCAAATTTTCAATTTCCTCCTCGAAACTTCTTCCGAAAATTATAACATCGTCTAGGTATACCAGACAGATTTTCCAGTTTAAATCCGTCAATACTGTATCCATAAGACGTTCGAAAGTAGCAGGGGCATTGCAGAGTCCAAACGGCATCACCTTGAATTGCCAAAGACCAGCACCAACACAAAAGGCGGTTTTCTCCTTATCCTCTTCGTGTACAGCAATTTGCCAGTAACCACTTTGCAAATCTATCGTCGAGAACCAGGTTGCACCAGCCAGGGCGTCCAGCGTGTCCTCAATCCTGGGAAGCGGATAGGAGTCCTTTTTCGAGACTTCGTTAAGACGACGATAGTCTACACAGAATCGGGTGCTTCCATCCTTCTTCTTCACCAGTACAATTGGAGAAGACCACGGACTTCCTGATTTCTCAATTACTCCCTGCCTTTCCATTTTCGCAAGCAGCTCTTCAACTTCACCACGACGATGTATAGGCAAACGCCGCGGTGGTTGTTTAATCGGACGATGATCCCCAGTGTCAATTCTGTGTTGAACGACATCGCATCTTCCTACTTGATCGGGATCCCTTGCGAAAACGTCTTGAAATTCGTTTAATAACTTTCGGAATTCAGTCTTCTGCTGTTCGGAAAGGTCGACAGAACAACGTCCATACAGATCTTGAAGAAATTCCGGAGTAGAAGCTTCGTTCTTCATTTCCGCAAGCCTCAAGACCCGGTCTTCAGGATGATTCCTCTTCAAATCCATATCTTGATGTCCTTTAATCCGGAGTTTTCCTAGGATGAAATCCAGCTGGCAAGAATGCTTTCGGAGAAAGTTCGTTCCTAAAATGCATTCTTCAACCATTCCAATCAAAAGAAAATCTTCCTCGGTTCGGAGGCTACCAATGGTAACAGAGAAACATTGTTTTCCTAGAATTTGTAACTTTTCACCGGAAACAGAGTAAATGTTAACGTTTTCTTGTACTCCCGCCGCGCAAGACTTGTCATTCTTGTGAAATTTCATTAAATTCACACTTGAACCCGTGTCGATGACGAAACGACACCTCCTTCCCTCGACGGTTCCCTCGACGCTAGTCGAATCTTCTGACAAGTTTGTCTTCCTTACGACGGGGGTAGAAGAAAACGAAGCCGGAGTCTCCCCCTCTACGCCGACTTCTTCAAGTTTCCCTTCTTCGAGGGGGCCTCTTCTCTCCTCCTCTTCTTCGGGCAGTTCCGCTGTAAATGTCCCTCCTGTCCGCAGTTCCAGCACTCCGAGACCGGCTTCCCAGCAGTCCTCTTCTCCAACTTTCCCTTGGGAAAACAAGTGACACCCTGAATGCAGTCCTTAACACGGCAAGGATCAGGGGCCACAGACTCGACGGCCTCAATCTCCAGGGCTCTGATCACAGCCGCCCTGAGAGTATTGAAACCGCCTAGCCTCAGCGTCCTCCTCATTTCCTCATTGGCCAGGGCGGAGACGAACTGAGAGGCGGCCAGCTTATCCCTGACTTCCATTGGACAATCACCAAAGGAAGCCTGCGCCAACCTCTCAATCTCCGAAGCCAAATCAGAAATCGACTCCCCCTTCCGTTGAGTATAATTTTGGAATTTCACGTAATTTAGATTCGCGAAATTCTTGGTTCCGAAACGGAACTCCAAAGCGGAAACCAAGACACCAAAATCACAACGCGACTCCTCGGAAAGGGTAGTCAAAACACTCCGAGCGGGCCCCTCCAGACATGCGACCAAGGCCAAAGCTTTCCTTGGTGCATCCCATCCATTCGCCTTCGCAATCGCCTCGAATTGCACCCGGTACTCCTCCCAACAAGCTCTTCCATCAAACGCTGGTGGTTTTAGGACGTACCCCAGAAATCCACCAGTCGCTTCCAACGGAGGAGCCGACTGCGAAGTGGAAGGCATCGCGAGTCCAGCAACAACAGGATTATCCCTAACAAAATTATTAACAAGGCTGGACTCGCGATCCTCGCTACGGAACGCCGCGGCCGACAGGTTATCAATCACATTTTTAAAATTCTCCGCAAGCACCTGATAACGATCCTCCATGGCCCTTATCCTTCCTTCCACAGCAGCCTCCTTCGCCGAAGCGGCAGCCTCCTTCGCGGCCTGCCTCTCTTCGGTTCGCTCCCGTTCCTCAGCAAATAAACGTTGCTGCTCCTGGAACTGCGTTGCGATGTTCCGCTGTAGTCCTTCCAAGAGCACCTCCAACGATGAAAAAGTCTCCGCCCTGGCAGCAGAACGAGTCGTAATCCCGCTTCTGGCACCACTGTTGCGCCGGGGCGGGGCTTTCTTCCAATAACTCATATTGACACAACACAATTAAAATACCACAACGTAACACAACTAATGCAAACTGGGAACTTTATTAACAAGAGTGCTTTTCAATACGTCTGTTCGCCTTGTGATCTGTCGTAATTCTAATCTTCAAAATCGTTGCCGGTTTCTCGGTAACCGGAAGGCTCGGGATCTCGCATCCGCTCGTTTTCGTGTGGCAGCTTCACCTCATCGCAAAGCCTCTTCACACCATTGCGACGATGCAATTTCGCGGTATTGCGCGGCATCTTCATACCGTCGCAACAATATCTTAGAGGACAACGCAAGTTAGGTCTGGGATATGTCTGGGATTTGCCCTCATCAGGCTCATACTTTCGCGTTTTTCACATACTTGTTGAACAGATCCTGGGTTTTTTCTGGTTTGGATCACGTAGTAATGTGGTACCACGCTGAAACAGTCAATGAAACCTGGTTTCGATCAATATTTTAGAGAATAATTCATGTTAGGTCTAGGTTAGGTCTGGGATTTGCCCTCATCAGGCTCATACTTTCGCGTTTTTCACATACTTGTTGAACAGATCATGGGATTTTTCTGGTTTGGGTCACGTAGTAATGTGGTACCACACTGAAACAGTCAATTAAACCTGGTTTCCATCAATATCTTAGAGGACAACGCAAGTTAGGTCTGGGATATGTCTGGGATTTGCCGTCATCAGGCTCATACTTTCGCGTTTTTCACATAATTGTTGAACAGATCCTGGGTTTTTTCTAGTTTGGATCACGTTGTAGTGTGGTACCACACTGAAACAGTCCATTAAACCTGGTTTTGATCAATATTTTAGAGGATGACGCATGTTAGGTCTAGGTTAGCCCTGGGATTTTCACTCATCAGACTCATACTTTCGCATTCTTCACTTACTTGTTCAACTGATCCTGGGTTTTTTCTGGTTTGGACCACGTAGTAATGTGGTACCACGCTGAAACAGTCAATTAAACCTGGTTTCGATCAATATTTTAGAGAATAATTCATGTTAGGTCTGTGTTAGGTCTAGGATTTGCCCTCATCAGGTTCATACTTTCGCATATTTCTCATACTTCATGGCTAGATCCTGGGCTGTTTCTGGATTGTATCAAGTTACGTCTGGGATAGATCTAGGATTTGCCCTCATCAGGCTCTTACTTTCGCATATTTCTCATACTTCATGGCTAGATCCTGGGCTATTTCTGGTTTGGATCACGAAGTAGTGTGGTACCACACTGAAACAGTCCATTAAACCTGGTTTCGCTCAATATTTTAGAGGATAACGCATGTTAGGTCTAGGTTAGGTCTGGGATTTGCTCTCATCAGGCTCATTCCTTCGCATATTTCTCATACTTGATGGCTAGATCCTGGGCTTTTTCTGGATTGCATCACGTAGTAATCTAGTACCACACTGAAACAGTCAATGAAACCTGGTTTCCATCAATATTTTAGAGGACAACGCAAGTTAGGTCTAGGTAAGGCCTGTGATTTCCACTGATCAGACTCATACTTTCGCATCCTTCACATACTTGTTGAACGGATCCTGGGTTTTCTCTGGTTTGGATCACGTAGTAATGTGGTACCACACTGAAACGGTCAATTAAACCTGGTTTCGATCAATATTTTAGAGGACAACGCAAGTTACGTCTGGGATAGGTCTGGGATTTGCTCTCATCAGGCTCATTCTTTCGCATATTTCTCATACCTGATGGCTAGATCCTGGGCTTTTTCTGGATTGCATCACGTAGTAATGTAGTACAACACTGAAACAGTCAATTAAACCTGGTTTCCATCAATATCTTAGAGGACAACGCAAGTTAGGTCTGGGATATGTCTGGGATTTGCCCTCATCAGGTTCATACTTTCGCGTTTTTCACATACTTGTTGAACAGATCCTGGGTTTTTTCTGGTTTGGATCACGTAGTAATGTGGTACCACGCTGAAACAGTCAATGAAACCTGGTCTGGATACATATTTTAGAGGATAACGCATCTTAGGTCTGGGTTAGGTCTAAGATTTGCCCTCATCAGGCTCACAGTTTCGCGTTTTTCACATACTTGTTGAACAGATCCTGGGTTTTTTCTGGTTTGTATCACGAAGTAGTGTGGTACCACACTGAAACAGTCCATTAAACCTGGTTTCGCTCAATATTTTAGAGGATAACGCATGTTAGGTCTAGGTTAGGTCTGGGATTTGCTCTCATCAGGCTCATTCCTTCGCATATTTCTCATACTTGATGGCTAGATCCTGGGCTTTTTCTGGATTGCATCACGTAGTAATCTAGTACCACACTGAAACAGTCAATGAAACCTGGTTTCCATCAATATTTTAGAGGACAACGCAAGTTAGGTCTAGGTAAGGCCTGTGATTTCCACTGATCAGACTCATACTTTCGCATCCTTCACATACTTGTTGAACGGATCCTGGGTTTTCTCTGGTTTGGATCACGTAGTAATGTGGTACCACACTGAAACGGTCAATTAAACCTGGTTTCGATCAATATTTTAGAGGACAACGCAAGTTACGTCTGGGATAGGTCTGGGATTTGCTCTCATCAGGCTCATTCTTTCGCATATTTCTCATACCTGATGGCTAGATCCTGGGCTTTTTCTGGATTGCATCACGTAGTAATGTAGTACAACACTGAAACAGTCAATTAAACCTGGTTTCCATCAATATCTTAGAGGACAACGCAAGTTAGGTCTGGGATATGTCTGGGATTTGCCCTCATCAGGTTCATACTTTCGCGTTTTTCACATACTTGTTGAACAGATCCTGGGTTTTTTCTGGTTTGGATCACGTAGTAATGTGGTACCACGCTGAAACAGTCAATGAAACCTGGTCTGGATACATATTTTAGAGGATAACGCATCTTAGGTCTGGGTTAGGTCTAAGATTTGCCCTCATCAGGCTCACAGTTTCGCGTTTTTCACATACTTGTTGAACAGATCCTGGGTTTTTTCTGGTTTGTATCACGAAGTAGTGTGGTACCACACTGAAACAGTCCATTAAACCTGGTTTCGCTCAATATTTTAGAGGATAACGCATGTTAGGTCTAGGTTAGGTCTGGGATTTGCTATCATCAGGCTCATTCTTTCGCATATTTCTCATACTTGATGGCTAGATCCTGGGCTTTTTCTGGATTGCATCACGTAGTAATGTAGTACCACACTGAAACAGTCAATGAAACCAGGTTTCCATCAATATTTTAGAGGACAACGCAAGTTAGGTCTAGGTAAGGCCTGAGATTTTCACTGATCAGACTCATACTTTCGCATCCTTCACATACTTGTTGAACGGATCCTGGGTTTTTTCTGGTTTGGATCACGTAGTAATGTGGTACCACACTGAAACGGTCAATTAAACCTGGTTTCGATCAATATTTTAGAGGATAACGCATGTTAGGTCTAGGTTAGGTCTGGGATTTTCACTCATCAGACTCATACTTTCGCATTCTTCACATACTTGTTGTACGGATCCTGGGTTTTTTCTGGTTTGGATCACGTAGTAATGTGGGTCCACACTGAAACAATCAATTAAACCTGGTCTTGATAAATATTTTCGAGGATAACGCATGCTAGGTCTGGGATAGGTCTGGGATTTGCCCTCATCAGACTCATACTTTCGCACACTTCACATACTCGTTGAACAGATCCTGGGATTTTTCTGGTTTGGATCACGTAGTAATGTGGTACCACACTGAAACAGTCGATTAAACCTGGTTTCGATCAATATTTTAGAGGATAACGCAAGTTAAGTCTGGGATTGGTCTGGGATTTGATCTCATCAGACTCATACTTTCGCATTCTTCACATACTTGTTGAACGGATCTTGGGTTTTTTCTGGTGTGGATCACGTAGTAATGTGGTACCACCCTGAAACAATCAATTAAACCTGGTCTTGAAAAATATTTTAGAGGATAACGCAAGTTAAGTTTGGGATAGGTCTAGGATTTGCCATCATCAGGCTCTTACATTCGCATATTTCTCATACTTGATGGCTAGATCCTGGGCTAGTTCTGGAGAGGATCACGTAGTAAAGTGGTACCACACTGAAACAGTCCATTAAACCTGGTTTCGCTCAATATTTTAGAGGATAACGCATGTTAGGTCTAGGTTAGGTCTGGGATTTGCTCTCATCAGGCTCATTCTTTCGCATATTTCTCATACTTGATGGCTAGATCCTGGGCTTTTTCTGGATTGCATCACGTAGTAATGTAGTACAACACTGAAACAGCCAATTAAACCTGGTTTCCATCAATATCTTAGAGGACAACGCAGGTTAGGTCTGGGATATGTCTGGGATTTGCCCTCATCAGGCTCATACTTTCGCGTTTTTCACATACTTGTTGAACAGATCCTGGGTTTTTTCTGGTTTGGATCACGTAGTAATGTGGTACCACGCTGAAACAGTCAACGAAACCTGGTCTGGATAAATATTTTAGAGGATAACGCATCTTAGGTCTGGGTTAGGTCTAAGATTTGCCCTCATCAGGCTCACAGTTTCGCGTTTTTCACATACTTGTTGAACAGATCCTGGGTTATTTTCTGGTTTGGATCACATAGTAATGTGGTACCACACTGAAACAGTCGATTTAACAAGGTTTCGATCAATATTTTTGAGGATAACGAATGTTAGGTCCAGGTTAGGCCTGGGATTTTCACTCATCAGACTCATACTTTCGCATTCTTCACATACTTGTTGAACGGATCCTGGGTTTTTTCTGGTTTGGATCACGTAGTAATGTGGGACCACACTGAAACAGTCAATTAAACCTGGTTTCGATCAATATTTTAGAGAATAATTCATGTTAGGTCTAGGTTAGGTCTGGGATTTGCTCTCATCATGCTCATTCTTTCGCATATTTCTCATACTTGATGGCTAGATCCTGGGTTATTTTCTGGTTTGGATCACATAGTAATGTGGTACCACACTGAAACAGTCGATTAAACCAGGTTTCGATCAGTATTTTAGAGTATAACTCATGTTAGGTCTAGGTTAGGCCTGGGATTTTCACTGATCAGACTCAAACTTTCGCATTCTTCACATACTTCTAAACGGATCCTGGGTTTTTTCTGGTTTGGATCACGTAGTAATGTGGTACCACACTGAAACAGTCGATTAAACCTGGTTTCGATCAATATTTTAGTGGATAACGCAAGTTAAGTCTGGGATTGGTCTGGGATTTGACCTCATCGGACTCATACTTTCGCACACTTCACATACTCGTTGAACAGATCCTGGGTTTTATCCGGTTTGGATCACGTAGTAATGTGGTACCACACTGAAACAGTCGATTAAACCTGGTTTCGATCAAAATTTTAGAGGATAACGCAAGTTAGGTCAGGGATAGGTCTGGGATTTGACCTCATCAGACTCATACTTTCGCACACTTCACATACTCCTTGAACAGATCCTGGGTTATTTTCTGGTCTGGATCACACAGTAATGTGGAACCACACTGAAACAGTCCATTAAACCTGGTTTTGATCAATATTTTAGAGGATAACGCATGTTAGGTCTAGGTTAGGTCTGGGATTTGCTCTCATCAGGCTCATTCCTTCGCATATTTCTCATACTTGATGGCTAGATCCTGGGCTTTTTCTGGATTGCATCACGTAGTAATGTAGTACCACACTGAAACAGTCAATGAAACCTGGTTTCCATCAATATTTTAGAGGACAACGCAAGTTAGGTCTAGGTAAGGCCTGTGATTTCCACTGATCAGACTCATACTTTCGCATCCTTCACATACTTGTTGAACGGATCCTTGGTTTTTTCTGGTTTGGATCACGTAGTAATGTGGTACCACACTGAAACGGTCAATTAAACCTGGTTTCGATCAATATTTTAGAGGACAACGCAAGTTACGTCTGGGATAGGTCTGGGATTTGCTCTCATCAGGCTCATTCTTTCGCATATTTCTCATACTTGATGGCTAGATCCTGGGCTTTTTCTGGATTGCATCACGTAGTAATGTAGTACAACACTGAAACAGCCAATTAAACCTGGTTTCCATCAATATCTTAGAGGACAACGCAGGTTAGGTCTGGGATATGTCTGGGATTTGCCCTCATCAGGCTCATACTTTCGCGTTTTTCACATACTTGTTGAACAGATCCTGGGTTTTTTCTGGTTTGGATCACGTAGTAATGTGGTACCACGCTGAAACAGTCAATGAAACCTGGTCTGGATAAATATTTTAGAGGATAACGCATCTTAGGTCTGGGTTAGGTCTAAGATTTGCCCTCATCAGGCTCACAGTTTCGCGTTTTTCACATACTTGTTGAACAGATCCTGGGTTTTTTCTGGTTTGGACCACGAAGTAGTGTGGTACCACACTGAAACAGTCCATTAAACCTGGTTTCGCTCCATATTTTAGAGGATAACGCATGTTAGGTCTAGGTTAGGTCTGGGATTTGCTCTCATCAGGCTCATTCTTTCGCATATTTCTCATACTTGATGGCTAGATCCTGGGCTTTTTCTGGATCGCATCACGTAGTAATGTAGTACCACACTGAAACAGTCAATGAAACCTGGTTTCCATCAATATTTTAGAGGACAACGCAAGTTAGGTCTAGGTAAGGCCTGAGATTTTCAATGATCAGACTCATACTTTCGCATCCTTCACATACTTGTTGAACGGATCCTGGGTTTTTTCTGGTTTGGGTCACGTAGTAGTGTGATACCACACTGAAACAGTCGAATAAACCTGGTTTTGATCAATATTTTAGAGGATAACGCATGTTAGGTCTAGGATAGCCCTGGGATTTTCACTCATCAGACTCATACTTTCGCATTCTTCACATACTTGTTGAACTGATCCTCGGTTTTTTCTGGTTTGGATCACGTAGTAATGTGGTACCACACTGAAACAGTCGATTAAACCCGGTCTCGATCAATATTTTAGAGAATAATTCATGTTAGGTCTAGGTTAGGTCTGGGATTTGCACTCATCAGGCTCATTCTTTCGCATATTTCTCATACTTGATGGCTAGATCCTGGGCGTTTTCTGGATTGCATCACGTAGTAATGAAGTACAACACTGAAACAGTCAATTAAACCTGGTTTCCATCAATATCTTAGAGGACAACGCAAGTTAAGTTTGGGATAGGTCTAGGATTTGCCATCATCAGGCTCTTACATTCGCATATTTCTCATACTTGATGGCTAGATCCTGGGCTAGTTCTGGAGTGGATCACGTAGTAAAGTGGTACCACACTGAAACAGTCCATTAAACCTGGTTTCGCTCAATATTTTAGAGGATAACGCATGTTAGGTCTAGGTTAGGTCTGGGATTTGCTCTCATCAGGCTCATTCTTTCGCATATTTCTCATACTTGATGGCTAGATCCTGGGCTTTTTCTGGATTGCATCACGTAGTAATGAAGTACAACACTGAAACAGTCAATTAAACCTGGTTTCCATCAATATCTTAGAGGACAACGCAAGTTAGGTCTGGGATATGTCTGGGATTTGCCCTCATCAGGCTCATACTTTCGCGTTTTTCACATACTCGTTGAACAGATCCTGGGTTATTTTCTGGTTTGGATCACATAGTAATGTGGTACCACACTGAAACAGTCGATTTAACCAGGTTTCGATCAATATTTTTGAGGATAACGAATGTTAGGTCCAGGTTAGGCCTGGGATTTTCACTCATCAGACTCATACTTTCGCATTCTTCACATACTTGTTGAACGGATCCTGGGTTTTTTCTGGTTTGGATCACGTAGTAATGTGGGACCACACTGAAACAGTCAATTAAACCTGGTTTCGATCAATATTTTAGAGAATAATTCATGTTAGGTCTAGGTTAGGTCTGGGATTTGCTCTCATCATGCTCATTCTTTCGCATATTTCTCATACTTGATGGCTAGATCCTGGGTTATTTTCTGGTTTGGATCACATAGTAATGTGGTACCACACTGAAACAGTCGATTAAACCAGGTTTCGATCAGTATTTTAGAGTATAACTCATGTTAGGTCTAGGTTAGGCCTGGGATTTTCACTGATCAGACTCAAACTTTCGCATTCTTCACATACTTCTAAACGGATCCTGGGTTTTTTCTGGTTTGGATCACGTAGTAATGTGGTACCACACTGAAACAGTCGATTAAACCTGGTTTCGATCAATATTTTAGTGGATAACGCAAGTTAAGTCTGGGATTGGTCTGGGATTTGACCTCATCGGACTCATACTTTCGCACACTTCACATACTCGTTGAACAGATCCTGGGTTTTATCCGGTTTGGATCACGTAGTAATGTGGTACCACACTGAAACAGTCGATTAAACCTGGTTTCGATCAAAATTTTAGAGGATAACGCAAGTTAGGTCAGGGATTGGTCTGGGATTTGACCTCATCAGACTCATACTTTCGCACACTTCACATACTCCTTGAACAGATCCTGGGTTATTTTCTGGTTTGGATCACACAGTAATGTGGAACCACACTGAAACAGTCCATTAAACCTGGTTTTGATCAATATTTTAGAGGATAACGCATGTTAGGTCTAGGTTAGGTCTGGGATTTGCTCTCATCAGGCTCATTCCTTCGCATATTTCTCATACTTGATGGCTAGATCCTGGGCTTTTTCTGGATTGCATCACGTAGTAATGTAGTACCACACTGAAACAGTCAATGAAACCTGGTTTCCATCAATATTTTAGAGGACAACGCAAGTTAGGTCTAGGTAAGGCCTGTGATTTCCACTGATCAGACTCATACTTTCGCATCCTTCACATACTTGTTGAACGGATCCTTGGTTTTTTCTGGTTTGGATCACGTAGTAATGTGGTACCACACTGAAACGGTCAATTAAACCTGGTTTCGATCAATATTTTAGAGGACAACGCAAGTTACGTCTGGGATAGGTCCGGGATTTGCTCTCATCAGGCTCATTCTTTCGCATATTTCTCATACTTGATGGCTAGATCCTGGGCTTTTTCTGGATTGCATCACGTAGTAATGTAGTACAACACTGAAACAGCCAATTAAACCTGGTTTCCATCAATATCTTAGAGGACAACGCAGGTTAGGTCTGGGATATGTCTGGGATTTGCCCTCATCAGGCTCATACTTTCGCGTTTTTCACATACTTGTTGAACAGATCCTGGGTTTTTTCTGGTTTGGATCACGTAGTAATGTGGTACCACGCTGAAACAGTCAATGAAACCTGGTCTGGATAAATATTTTAGAGGATAACGCATCTTAGGTCTGGGTTAGGTCTAAGATTTGCCCTCATCAGGCTCACAGTTTCGCGTTTTTCACATACTTGTTGAACAGATCCTGGGTTTTTTCTGGTTTGGACCACGAAGTAGTGTGGTACCACACTGAAACAGTCCATTAAACCTGGTTTCGCTCCATATTTTAGAGGATAACGCATGTTAGGTCTAGGTTAGGTCTGGGATTTGCTCTCATCAGGCTCATTCTTTCGCATATTTCTCATACTTGATGGCTAGATCCTGGGCTTTTTCTGGATCGCATCACGTAGTAATGTAGTACCACACTGAAACAGTCAATGAAACCTGGTTTCCATCAATATTTTAGAGGACAACGCAAGTTAGGTCTAGGTAAGGCCTGAGATTTTCAATGATCAGACTCATACTTTCGCATCCTTCACATACTTGTTGAACGGATCCTGGGTTTTTTCTGGTTTGGGTCACGTAGTAGTGTGATACCACACTGAAACAGTCGAATAAACCTGGTTTTGATCAATATTTTAGAGGATAACGCATGTTAGGTCTAGGATAGCCCTGGGATTTTCACTCATCAGACTCATACTTTCGCATTCTTCACATACTTGTTGAACTGATCCTCGGTTTTTTCTGGTTTGGATCACGTAGTAATGTGGTACCACACTGAAACAGTCGATTAAACCCGGTCTCGATCAATATTTTAGAGAATAATTCATGTTAGGTCTAGGTTAGGTCTGGGATTTGCACTCATCAGGCTCATTCTTTCGCATATTTCTCATACTTGATGGCTAGATCCTGGGCTTTTTCTGGATTGCATCACGTAGTAATGAAGTACAACACTGAAACAGTCAATTAAACCTGGTTTCCATCAATATCTTAGAGGACAACGCAAGTTAAGTTTGGGATAGGTCTAGGATTTGCCATCATCAGGCTCTTACATTCGCATATTTCTCATACTTGATGGCTAGATCCTGGACTAGTTCTGGAGTGGATCACGTAGTAAAGTGGTACCACACTGAAACAGTCCATTAAACCTGGTTTCGCTCAATATTTTAGAGGATAACGCATGTTAGGTCTAGGTTAGGTCTGGGATTTGCTCTCATCAGGCTCATTCTTTCGCATATTTCTCATACTTGATGGCTAGATCCTGGGCTTTTTCTGGATTGCATAACGTAGTAATGTAGTACAACACTGAAACAGCCAATTAAACCTGGTTTCCATCAATATCTTAGAGGACAACGCAGGTTAGGTCTGGGATATGTCTGGGATTTGCCCTCATCAGGCTCATACTTTCGCGTTTTTCACATACTTGTTGAACAGATCCTGGGTTTTTTCTGGTTTGGATCACGTAGTAATGTGGTACCACGCTGAAACAGTCAATGAAACCTGGTCTGGATAAATATTTTAGAGGATAACGCATCTTAGGTCTGGGTTAGGTCTAAGATTTGCCCTCATCAGGCTCACAGTTTCGCGTTTTTCACATACTTGTTGAACAGATCCTGGGTTTTTTCTGGTTTGGATCACGAAGTAGTGTGGTACCACACTGAAACAGTCCATTAAACCTGGTTTCGCTCCATATTTTAGAGGATAACGCATGTTAGGTCTAGGTTAGGTCTGGGATTTGCTCTCATCAGGCTCATTCTTTCGCATATTTCTCATACTTGATGGCTAGATCCTGGGCTTTTTCTGGATTGCATCACGTAGTAATGAAGTACAGCACTGAAACAGTCAATTAAACCTGGTTTCCATCAATATCTTAGAGGACAACGCAAGTTAGGTCTGGGATATGTCTGGGATTTGCCCTCATCAGGCTCATACTTTCGCGTTTTTCACATACTCGTTGAACAGATCCTGGGTTATTTTCTGGTTTGGATCACATAGTAATGTGGTACCACACTGAAACAGTCGATTTAACCAGGTTTCGATCAATATTTTTGAGGATAACGAATGTTAGGTCCAGGTTAGGCCTGGGATTTTCACTCATCAGACTCATACTTTCGCATTCTTCACATACTTGTTGAACGGATCCTGGGTTTTTTCTGGTTTGGATCACGTAGTAATGTGGGACCACACTGAAACAGTCAATTAAACCTGGTTTCGATCAAAATTTTAGAGAATAATTCATGTTAGGTCTAGGTTAGGTCTGGGATTTGCTCTCAGCATGCTCATTCTTTCGCATATTTCTCATACTTGATGGCTAGATCCTGGGTTACTTTCTGGTTTGGATCACATAGTAATGTGGTACCACACTGAAACAGTCGATTAAACCAGGTTTCGATCAGTATTTTAGAGTATAACTCATGTTAAGTCTGGGATTGGTCTGGGATTTGACCTCATCGGACTCATACTTTCGCACACTTCACATACTCGTTGAACAGATCCTGGGTTTTATCTGGCTTGGATCACGTAGTAATGTGGTACCACACTGAAACAGTCGATTAAACCTGGTTCCGATCAAAATTTTAGAGGATAACGCAAGTTAGGTCAGGGATAGGTCTGGGATTTGACCTCATCAGACTCATACTTTCGCACACTTCACATACTCCTTGAACAGATCCTGGGTTATTTTCTGGTTTGGATCACACAGTAATGTGGAACCACACTGAAACAGTCCATTAAACCTGGTTTTGATCAATATTTTAGAGGATGACGCATGTTAGGTCTAGGTTAGCCCTGGGATTTTCACTCATCAGACTCATACTTTCGCATTCTTCACATACTTGTTGAACAGATCCTGGGTTTTTTCAGGTTTGGATCACGTTGTAGTGTGGTACCACACTGAATCAGTCCATTAAACCTGGTTTTGATCAATATTTTAGAGGATAACGCATGTTAGGTCTAGGTTAGGTCTGGGATTTGCTCTCATCAGGCTCATTCCTTCGCATATTTCTCATACTTGATGGCTAGATCCTGGGCTTTTTCTGGATTGCATCACGTAGTAATGTAGTACCACACTGAAACAGTCAATGAAACCTGGTTTCCATCAATATTTTAGAGGACAACGCAAGTTAGGTCTAGGTAAGGCCTGTGATTTCCACTGATCAGACTCATACTTTCGCATCCTTCACATACTTGTTGAACGGATCCTTGGTTTTTTCTGGTTTGGATCACGTAGTAATGTGGTACCACACTGAAACGGTCAATTAAACCTGGTTTCCATCAATATCTTAGAGGACAACGCAAGTTAGGTCTGGGATATGTCTGGGATTTGCCCTCATCAGGCTCATACTTTCGCGTTTTTCACATACTTGTTGAACAGATCCTGGGTTTTTTCTGGTTTGGATCACGTAGTAATGTGGTACCACGCTGAAACAGTCAATGAAACCTGGTCTGGATAAATATTTTAGAGGATAACGCATCTTAGGTCTGGGTTAGGTCTGGGATTTGCTCTCATCAGGCTCATTCTTTCGCATATTTCTCATACTTGATGGCTAGATCCTGGGCTTTTTCTGGATTGCATCACGTAGTAATGTAGTACCACACTGAAACAGTCAATGAAACCTGGTTTCCATCAATATTTTAGAGGACAACGCAAGTTAGGTCTAGGTAAGGCCTGAGATTTTCACTGATCAGACTCATACTTTCGCATCCTTCACATACTTGTTGAACGGATCCTGGGTTTTTTCTGGTTTGGATCACGTAGTAATGTGGTACCACACTGAAACGGTCAATTAAACCTGGTTTCGATCAATATTTTAGAGGATAACGCATGTTAGGTCTAGGTTAGGACTGGGATTTTCACTCATCAGACTCATACTTTCGCATTCTTCACATACTTGTTGAACGGATCGTGGGTTTTTTCCGGTTTGGATCACGTAGTAATGTGGGTCCACACTGAAACAATCAATTAAACCTGGTCTTGATAAATATTTTCGAGGATAACGCATGTTAGGTCTGGGATAGGTCTGGGATTTGCCCTCATCAGACTCATACTTTCGCATACTTCACATACTTGTTGAACGGATCTTGGGTTTTTTCTGGTGTGGATCACGTAGTAATGTGGTACCACACTGAAACAATCAATTAAACCTGGTCTTGATAAATATTTTGAGGATAACGCAAGTTAAGTTTGGGATAGGTCTAGGATTTGCCCTCATCAGGCTCTTACTTTCGCATATTTCTCATACTTCATGGCTAGATCCTGGGCTAGTTCTGGAGTGGATCACGTAGTAAAGTGGTACCACACTGAAACAGTCCATTAAACCTGGTTTCGCTCAATATTTTAGAGGATAACGCATGTTAGGTCTAGGTTAGGTCTGGGATTTGCTCTCATCAGGCTCATTCTTTCGCATATTTCTCATACTTGATGGCTAGATCCTGGGCTTTTTCTGGATTGCATCACCTAGTAATGTAGTACAACACTGAAACAGTCAATTAAACCTGGTTTCCATCAATATCTTAGAGGACAACGCAGGTTAGGTCTGGGATATGTCTGGGATTTGCCCTCATCAGGCTCATACTTTCGCGTTTTTCACATACTTGTTGAACAGATCCTGGGTTTTTTCTGGTTTGGATCACGTAGTAATGTGGTACCACACTGAAACGGTCAATTAAACCTGGTTTCGATCAATATTTTAGAGGATAACGCAAGTTAGGTCTGGGATAGGTCTGGGATTTGCCCTCATCAGGCTCATACTTTCGCGTTTCTCACATACTTGTTGAACAGATCATGGGTTTTTTCTGGTTTGGGTCACGTAGTAGTGTGATACCACACTGAAACAGTCGATTAAACCTGGTTTCGATCAATATTTTAGAGGATAACGCATGTTAGGTCTAGGATAGCCCTGGGATTTTCACTCATCAGACTCATACTTTCGCATTCTTCACATACTTGTTGAACTGATCCTCGGTTTTTTCTGGTGTGGATCACGTAGTAATGTGGTACCACACTGAAACAGTCGATTAAACCCGGTCTCGATCAATATTTTAGAGAATAATTCATGTTAGGTCTAGGTTAGGTCTGGGATTTGCTCACATCAGGCTCATTCTTTCGCATATTTCTCATACTTGATGGCTAGATCCTGGGCTTTTTCTGGATTGCATCACGTAGTAATGAAGTACAACACTGAAACAGTCAATTAAACCTGGTTTCCATCAATATCTTAGAGGACAATGCAAGTTAGGTCTAGGTAAGGCCTCAGATTTTCACTGATCAGACTCATACTTTCGCATTCTTCACATACTTGTTGAACGGATCCTGGGTTTTTTCTGGTTTGGATCACGTAGTAATGAGGTACCACACTGAAACGGTCAATTAAACCTGGTTTCGATCAATATTTTAGAGGATAACGCAAGTTAGGTCTGGGATAGGTCTGGGATTTGCCCTCATCAGGCTCATACTTTCGCGTTTTTCACATACTTGTTGAACAGATCATGGGATTTTTCTGGTTTGGGTCACGTAGTAATGTGGTACCACACTGAGACAGTCGATTAAACCTGGTTTCGATCAATATTTTAGAGGATAACGCAAGCTAGGTCTAGGTTAGGCCTGGGATTTTCACTGATCAGACTCATACTTTCGCATTCTTCACTTACTTGTTGAAGGGATCCGGGGTTTTTTCTGGTTTGGATCACGTAGTAATGTGGGACCACACTGAAACAGTCAATTAAACCTGGTTTCGATCAATATTTTAGAGAATAATTCATGTTAGGTCTAGGTTAGGTCTGGGATTTGCTCTCACCAGGCTCATTCTTTCGCATATTTCTCATACTTGATGGCTAGATCCTGGGCTTTTTCTGGATTGCATCACGTAGTAATGTAGTACAACACTGAAACAGTCAATTAAACCTGGTTTCCATCAATATCTTAGAGGACAACGCTAGCTAGGTCTGGGATATGTCTGGGATTTGCCCTCATCAGGCTCATACTTTCGCGATTTCACATACTTGTTGAACAGATCCTGGGTTTTTTCTGGTTTGGATCACGTAGTAATGTGGTACCACGCTGAAACAGTCAATGAAACCTGGTCTGGATAAATATTTTAGAGGATAACGCATCTTAGGTCTGGGTTAGGTCTAAGATTTGCCCTCATCAGGCTCACAGTTTCGCGTTTTTCACATACTTGTTGAACAGATCCTGTGTTTTTTCTGGTTTGGATCACGAAGTAGTGTGGTACCACACTGAAACAGTCCATTAAACCTGGTTTCGATCAATATTTTAGAGGATAACGCATGTTAGGTCTAGGTTAGGTCTGGGATTTGCTCTCATCAGGCTCATTCTTTCGCATATTTCTCATACTTGATGGCTAGATCCTGGGCTTTTTCTTGATTGCATCACGTAGTAATGTAGTACCACACTGAAACAGTCAATGAAACCTGGTTTCCATCAATATTTTAGAGGACAACGCAAGTTAGGTCTAGGTAAGGCCTGAGATTTTCACTGATCAGACTCATACTTTCGCATCCTTCACATACTTGTTGAACGGATCCTGGGTTTTTTCTGGTTTGGATCACGTAGTAATGTGGTACCACACTGAAACGGTCAATTAAACCTGGTTTCGGTCAATATTTTAGAGGATAACGCAAGTTAAGTCTAGGTAAGGTCTGAGATTTTCACTGATCAGACTCATACTTTCGCATTCTTCACATACTTGTAGAACGGATCCTGGGTTTTTTCTGGTTTGGATCACGTAGTAATGAGGTACCACACTGAAACTGTCAATTAAACCTGGTTTCGATCAAAATTTTAGAGCATAACGCAAGTTAGGTCTGGGATAGGTCTGGGATTTGACCTCATCAGACTCATACTTTCGCACACTTCACATACTCCTTGAACAGATCCTGGGTTATTTTCTGGTTTGGATCACATAGTAATGTGGTACCACACTAAAACAGTCGATTAAACCAGGTTTCGATCAATATTTTAGAGGATAACATAGTTAGGTCTGGGATAGGTCTAGGATTTGCCCTCATCAGGCTCTTACTTTCGCATATTTCTCATACTTCATGGCTAGATCCTGGGCTATTTCTGGATTGGATCACGTAGTAATGTGGTACCACACTGAAACAGTCGATTAAACCAGGTTTCGGTCAATATTTTAGAGGATAACGCAAGTTAAGTCTAGGTAAGGTCTGAGATTTTCACTGATCAGACTCATACTTTCGCATTCCTCACATACTTGTTGAACGGATCCTGGGTTTTTTCTGGTTTGGATCACGTAGTAATGTGGGACCACACTGAAACAGTCAATTAAACCTGGTTTCGATCAATATTTCAGAGAATAATTCATGTTAGGTCTAGGTTAGGTCTGGGATTTGCTCTCATCAGGCTCTTTCTTTCGCATATTTCTCATACATGTTGAACAGATCCTGGGCTGTTTCTGGATTGTATCACGTAGTAATGTGGTACCACGCTGAAACAGGCAATTAAACCAGGTTTCGATCAATATTTTAGAGGATAACATAGTTAGGTCTGGGATAGGTCTAGGATTTGCCCTCATCAGGCTCTTACTTTCGCATATTTCTCATACTTGTTGAACTGATCCTGGATTTTTTCTGGTTTGGATCACGTAGTAATGTGGTAGCACACTGAAACAGTCGATTAAACCTGGTTTCGATCAATATTTTAGAGGATAACGCATGTTAGGTCTAGGTTAGCCCTGGGATTTTCACTCATCAGACTCATACTTTCGCATTCTTCACATACTTGTTGAACTGATCCTGGATTTTTTCTGGTTTGGATCACGTAGTAATGTGGTAGCACACTGAAACAGTCGATTAAACCTGGTTTCGATCAATATTTTAGAGGATAACGCAAGTTAAGTCTGGGAATGGTCTGGGATTTGACGTCATCAGACTCATCCTTTCGCACACTTCACATACTCGTTGAACAGATACAGGGTTATTTTCTGGTTTGGATCACATAGTAATGTGGTACCACACTGAAACAGTCGATGAAACCAAGTTTCGATCAATATTTTTGAGGATAACGCATGTTAGGTCTAGGTTAGGCCTGGGATTTGACCTCATCAGACTCATACTTTCGCATTCTTCACATACTTGTTGAACGGATCCTCGGTTTTTTCTGGTTTGGATCACGTAGTAATGTGGGACCACACTGAAACAGTCAATTAAACCTGTTTTCGATCAATATTTTAGAGAATAATTCATGTTAGGTCTAGGTTAGGCCTGGGATTTGCTCTCATCAGGCTCATTCTTTCGCATATTTCTCATACTCGATGGCTAGCTCCTGGGCTTCTTCTGGATTGCATCACGTACTAATGAAGTACAACAGTGAAACAGTCAATTAAACCTGGTTTCCATCAATATCTTAGAGGACAACGCAAGTTAGGTCTGGGATATGTCTGGGATTTGCCCTCATCAGGCTCATACTTTCGCGTTTTTCACACACTTGTTGAACAGATCCTGGGTTTTTTCTGGTTTGGATCACATAGTAGTGTGGTACCACGCTGAAACAGTCCATTAAACCTGGTTTGGATCAATATTTTAGAGGATAACGCATGTTAGGTCTAGGTTAGGTCTGGGATTTGCACTCATCAGACTCATACTATCGCATTCTTCACATACTTGTTGAACGGATCCTGGGTTTTTTCTGGTTTGGATCACGTAGTAATGTGGTACCACACTGAAACAGTCGATTAAACCTGGTTTCGATCAATATTTTAGAGGATAACGCAAGTTAGGTCTGGGAGAGGTCTGGGATTTGATCTCATCAGACTCATACTTTCGCACACTTCACATACTCCATGAACAGATCCTGGGTTATTTTCTGGTTTGGATCACATAGTAATGTGGTACCACACTGAAACAGTCGATTAAACCAGGTTTCGATCAATATTTTAGAGGATAACGCATGTTAGGTCTAGGTTAGGACTGGGATTTTCACCCATCAGACTCATACTTTCGCATTCTTCACATACTTGTTGAACGGATCCTCGGTTTTTTCTGGTTTGGATCACGTAGTAATGTGGGACCACACTGAAACAGTCAATTAAACCTGTTTTCGATCAATATTTTAGAGAATAATTCATGTTAGGTCTAGGTTAGGCCTGGGATTTGCTCTCATCATGCTCATTCTTTCGCATATTTCTCATACTTGATGGCTAGCTCCTGGGCTTCTTCTGGATTGCATCACGTACTAATGAAGTACAACAGTGAAACAGTCAATTAAACCTGGTTTCCATCAATATCTTAGAGGACAACGCAAGTTAGGTCTGGGATATGTCTGGGATTTGCCCTCATCAGGCTCATACTTTCGCGTTTTTCGCACACTTGTTGAACAGATCCTGGGTTTTTTCTGGTTTGGATCACATAGTAATGTGGTACCACACTGAAACAGTCGATTAAACCAGGTTTCGATTAATATTTTAGAGGATAACGCATGTTAGGTCTAAGTTAGGCCTGGGATTTTCACTCATCAGACTCATACTACTGCATTCTTCACATACTTGTTGAACGGATCCTGGGTTTTTTCTGGTTTGGATCACGTAGTAATGTGGGACCACACTGAAACAGTCGATTAAACCAGGTTTCGATCAATATTTTAGAGGATAACGCAAGTTAGGTCTAGGTAAGGCCTGTGATTTCCACTGATCAGACTCATACTTTCGCATCCTTCACATACTTGTTGAACGGATCCTTGGTTTTTTCTGGTTTGGATCACGTAGTAATGTGGTACCACACTGAAACGGTCAATTAAACCTGGTTTCGATCAATATTTTAGAGGACAACGCAAGTTACGTCTGGGATAGGTCTGGGATTTGCTCTCATCAGGCTCATTCTTTCGCATATTTCTCATACTTGATGGCTAGATCCTGGGCTTTTTCTGGATTGCATCACGTAGTAATGTAGTACAACACTGAAACAGCCAATTAAACCTGGTTTCCATCAATATCTTAGAGGACAACGCAGGTTAGGTCTGGGATATGTCTGGGATTTGCCCTCATCAGGCTCATACTTTCGCGTTTTTCACATACTTGTTGAACAGATCCTGGGTTTTTTCTGGTTTGGATCACGTAGTAATGTGGTACCACGCTGAAACAGTCAATGAAACCTGGTCTGGATAAATATTTTAGAGGATAACGCATCTTAGGTCTGGGTTAGGTCTAAGATTTGCCCTCATCAGGCTCACAGTTTCGCGTTTTTCACATACTTGTTGAACAGATCCTGGGTTTTTTCTGGTTTGGACCACGAAGTAGTGTGGTACCACACTGAAACAGTCCATTAAACCTGGTTTCGCTCCATATTTTAGAGGATAACGCATGTTAGGTCTAGGTTAGGTCTGGGATTTGCTCTCATCAGGCTCATTCTTTCGCATATTTCTCATACTTGATGGCTAGATCCTGGGCTTTTTCTGGATCGCATCACGTAGTAATGTAGTACCACACTGAAACAGTCAATGAAACCTGGTTTCCATCAATATTTTAGAGGACAACGCAAGTTAGGTCTAGGTAAGGCCTGAGATTTTCAATGATCAGACTCATACTTTCGCATCCTTCACATACTTGTTGAACGGATCCTGGGTTTTTTCTGGTTTGGGTCACGTAGTAGTGTGATACCACACTGAAACAGTCGAATAAACCTGGTTTTGATCAATATTTTAGAGGATAACGCATGTTAGGTCTAGGATAGCCCTGGGATTTTCACTCATCAGACTCATACTTTCGCATTCTTCACATACTTGTTGAACTGATCCTCGGTTTTTTCTGGTTTGGATCACGTAGTAATGTGGTACCACACTGAAACAGTCGATTAAACCCGGTCTCGATCAATATTTTAGAGAATAATTCATGTTAGGTCTAGGTTAGGTCTGGGATTTGCACTCATCAGGCTCATTCTTTCGCATATTTCTCATACTTGATGGCTAGATCCTGGGCGTTTTCTGGATTGCATCACGTAGTAATGAAGTACAACACTGAAACAGTCAATTAAACCTGGTTTCCATCAATATCTTAGAGGACAACGCAAGTTAAGTTTGGGATAGGTCTAGGATTTGCCATCATCAGGCTCTTACATTCGCATATTTCTCATACTTGATGGCTAGATCCTGGGCTAGTTCTGGAGTGGATCACGTAGTAAAGTGGTACCACACTGAAACAGTCCATTAAACCTGGTTTCGCTCAATATTTTAGAGGATAACGCATGTTAGGTCTAGGTTAGGTCTGGGATTTGCTCTCATCAGGCTCATTCTTTCGCATATTTCTCATACTTGATGGCTAGATCCTGGGCTTTTTCTGGATTGCATCACGTAGTAATGAAGTACAACACTGAAACAGTCAATTAAACCTGGTTTCCATCAATATCTTAGAGGACAACGCAAGTTAGGTCTGGGATATGTCTGGGATTTGCCCTCATCAGGCTCATACTTTCGCGATTTCACATACTTGTTGAACAGATCCTGGGTTTTTTCTGGTTTGGATCACGTAGTAATGTGGTACCACGCTGAAACAGTCAATGAAACCTGGTCTGGATAAATATTTTAGAGGATAACGCATCTTAGGTCTGGGTTAGGTCTAAGATTTGCCCTCATCAGGCTCACAGTTTCGCGTTTTTCACATACTTGTTGAACAGATCCTGTGTTTTTTCTGGTTTGGATCACGAAGTAGTGTGGTACCACACTGAAACAGTCCATTAAACCTGGTTTCGATCAATATTTTAGAGGATAACGCATGTTAGGTCTAGGTTAGGTCTGGGATTTGCTCTCATCAGGCTCATTCTTTCGCATATTTCTCATACTTGATGGCTAGATCCTGGGCTTTTTCTTGATTGCATCACGTAGTAATGTAGTACCACACTGAAACAGTCAATGAAACCTGGTTTCCATCAATATTTTAGAGGACAACGCAAGTTAGGTCTAGGTAAGGCCTGAGATTTTCACTGATCAGACTCATACTTTCGCATCCTTCACATACTTGTTGAACGGATCCTGGGTTTTTTCTGGTTTGGATCACGTAGTAATGTGGTACCACACTGAAACGGTCAATTAAACCTGGTTTCGGTCAATATTTTAGAGGATAACGCAAGTTAAGTCTAGGTAAGGTCTGAGATTTTCACTGATCAGACTCATACTTTCGCATTCTTCACATACTTGTAGAACGGATCCTGGGTTTTTTCTGGTTTGGATCACGTAGTAATGAGGTACCACACTGAAACTGTCAATTAAACCTGGTTTCGATCAAAATTTTAGAGCATAACGCAAGTTAGGTCTGGGATAGGTCTGGGATTTGACCTCATCAGACTCATACTTTCGCACACTTCACATACTCCTTGAACAGATCCTGGGTTATTTTCTGGTTTGGATCACATAGTAATGTGGTACCACACTAAAACAGTCGATTAAACCAGGTTTCGATCAATATTTTAGAGGATAACATAGTTAGGTCTGGGATAGGTCTAGGATTTGCCCTCATCAGGCTCTTACTTTCGCATATTTCTCATACTTCATGGCTAGATCCTGGGCTATTTCTGGATTGGATCACGTAGTAATGTGGTACCACACTGAAACAGTCGATTAAACCAGGTTTCGGTCAATATTTTAGAGGATAACGCAAGTTAAGTCTAGGTAAGGTCTGAGATTTTCACTGATCAGACTCATACTTTCGCATTCCTCACATACTTGTTGAACGGATCCTGGGTTTTTTCTGGTTTGGATCACGTAGTAATGTGGGACCACACTGAAACAGTCAATTAAACCTGGTTTCGATCAATATTTCAGAGAATAATTCATGTTAGGTCTAGGTTAGGTCTGGGATTTGCTCTCATCAGGCTCTTTCTTTCGCATATTTCTCATACATGTTGAACAGATCCTGGGCTGTTTCTGGATTGTATCACGTAGTAATGTGGTACCACGCTGAAACAGGCAATTAAACCAGGTTTCGATCAATATTTTAGAGGATAACATAGTTAGGTCTGGGATAGGTCTAGGATTTGCCCTCATCAGGCTCTTACTTTCGCATATTTCTCATACTTGTTGAACTGATCCTGGATTTTTTCTGGTTTGGATCACGTAGTAATGTGGTAGCACACTGAAACAGTCGATTAAACCTGGTTTCGATCAATATTTTAGAGGATAACGCATGTTAGGTCTAGGTTAGCCCTGGGATTTTCACTCATCAGACTCATACTTTCGCATTCTTCACATACTTGTTGAACTGATCCTGGATTTTTTCTGGTTTGGATCACGTAGTAATGTGGTAGCACACTGAAACAGTCGATTAAACCTGGTTTCGATCAATATTTTAGAGGATAACGCAAGTTAAGTCTGGGAATGGTCTGGGATTTGACGTCATCAGACTCATCCTTTCGCACACTTCACATACTCGTTGAACAGATACAGGGTTATTTTCTGGTTTGGATCACATAGTAATGTGGTACCACACTGAAACAGTCGATGAAACCAAGTTTCGATCAATATTTTTGAGGATAACGCATGTTAGGTCTAGGTTAGGCCTGGGATTTGACCTCATCAGACTCATACTTTCGCATTCTTCACATACTTGTTGAACGGATCCTCGGTTTTTTCTGGTTTGGATCACGTAGTAATGTGGGACCACACTGAAACAGTCAATTAAACCTGTTTTCGATCAATATTTTAGAGAATAATTCATGTTAGGTCTAGGTTAGGCCTGGGATTTGCTCTCATCAGGCTCATTCTTTCGCATATTTCTCATACTCGATGGCTAGCTCCTGGGCTTCTTCTGGATTGCATCACGTACTAATGAAGTACAACAGTGAAACAGTCAATTAAACCTGGTTTCCATCAATATCTTAGAGGACAACGCAAGTTAGGTCTGGGATATGTCTGGGATTTGCCCTCATCAGGCTCATACTTTCGCGTTTTTCACACACTTGTTGAACAGATCCTGGGTTTTTTCTGGTTTGGATCACATAGTAGTGTGGTACCACGCTGAAACAGTCCATTAAACCTGGTTTGGATCAATATTTTAGAGGATAACGCATGTTAGGTCTAGGTTAGGTCTGGGATTTGCACTCATCAGACTCATACTATCGCATTCTTCACATACTTGTTGAACGGATCCTGGGTTTTTTCTGGTTTGGATCACGTAGTAATGTGGTACCACACTGAAACAGTCGATTAAACCTGGTTTCGATCAATATTTTAGAGGATAACGCAAGTTAGGTCTGGGAGAGGTCTGGGATTTGATCTCATCAGACTCATACTTTCGCACACTTCACATACTCCATGAACAGATCCTGGGTTATTTTCTGGTTTGGATCACATAGTAATGTGGTACCACACTGAAACAGTCGATTAAACCAGGTTTCGATCAATATTTTAGAGGATAACGCATGTTAGGTCTAGGTTAGGACTGGGATTTTCACCCATCAGACTCATACTTTCGCATTCTTCACATACTTGTTGAACGGATCCTCGGTTTTTTCTGGTTTGGATCACGTAGTAATGTGGGACCACACTGAAACAGTCAATTAAACCTGTTTTCGATCAATATTTTAGAGAATAATTCATGTTAGGTCTAGGTTAGGCCTGGGATTTGCTCTCATCATGCTCATTCTTTCGCATATTTCTCATACTTGATGGCTAGCTCCTGGGCTTCTTCTGGATTGCATCACGTACTAATGAAGTACAACAGTGAAACAGTCAATTAAACCTGGTTTCCATCAATATCTTAGAGGACAACGCAAGTTAGGTCTGGGATATGTCTGGGATTTGCCCTCATCAGGCTCATACTTTCGCGTTTTTCGCACACTTGTTGAACAGATCCTGGGTTTTTTCTGGTTTGGATCACATAGTAATGTGGTACCACACTGAAACAGTCGATTAAACCAGGTTTCGATTAATATTTTAGAGGATAACGCATGTTAGGTCTAAGTTAGGCCTGGGATTTTCACTCATCAGACTCATACTACTGCATTCTTCACATACTTGTTGAACGGATCCTGGGTTTTTTCTAGTTTGGATCACGTAGTAACGTGGTACCACACTGAAACATTCAATTAAACCTGGTCTGGATAAATATTTTAGAGGTTAACGCATCTTAGGTCTGGGTTAGGTCTAAGATTTGCCCTGATCAGGCACACAGTTTAGCGTTTTTCACATACTTCTTGAACAGATCCTGGGATTTTCCTGGTTTGGATCACGAAGTAGTGTGGTACCACACTGAAACATTCAATTAAACCTGGTCTTGATAAATATTTTAGAGGATAACACAAGTTAGGTCTGGGATAGGTCTAGGATTTGCCCTCATCAGGCACTTACTTTCGCATATTTCTCATACTTCATGGCTAGATCCTGGGCTTTTTCTGGATTGCATCACGCAGTAATGTAGTACCACACTGAAACAGTCAATGAAACCTGGTTTCCATCAATATTTTAGAGGACAACGCAAGTTAGGTCTAGGTAAGGCCTGAGATTTTCACTGATCAGACTCATACTTTCGCATTCTTCACATACTTGTTGAACGGATCCTGGGTTTTTTCTAGTTTGGATCACGTAGTAATCTGGTACCACACTGAAACATTCAATTAAACCTGGTCTTGATAAATATTTTAGAGGATAACGCAAGTTAGGTCTGGGATAGGTCTAGGATTTGCCCTCATCAGGCTCCTACTTTCGCATATTTCTCATACTTCATGGCTAGATCCTGGGCTAATTCTGGATTGGATCACGTAGTAAAGTGGTACCACACTGAAACATTCAATGAAACCTGGTCTGGATAAATATTTTAGAGGTTAACGCATCTTAGGTCTGGGTTAGGTCTAAGATATGCCCTCATCAGGCTCACAGTTTAGCGTTTTTCACATACTTGTTGAACAGATCCTGGGTTTTTTCTGGTTTGGATCACATAGTAATGTGGTACCACACTGAAACAGTCGATTAAACCAGGTTTCGATCAATATTTTTGAGGATAACGCATGTTAGGTCTAGGTTAGGCCTGGGATTTTCACTCATCAGACTCATACTTTCGCATTCTTCACATACTTGTTGAACGGATCCTGGGTTTTTTCTGGTTTGGATCACGTAGTAATGTGGGACCACACTGAAACAGTCAATTAAACCTGGTTTCGATCAATATTTTAGAGAATAATTCATGTTGGGTCTAGGTTAGGTCTGGGATTTGCCCTCATCAGGCTCAATCTTTCGCATATTTCTCAAACTTGATGGCTAGATCCTGGGCTTTTTCTGGATTGCATCACATAGTAATGTGGTACCACACTGAAACATTCAATTAAACCTGGTCTTGATAAATATTTTAGAGGCTAACGCATGTTAGGTCTGGGTTAGGTCTAGGATTTGCCCTCATCAGGCTCATACTTTCGCATATTTCTCATACTTCATGGCCAGATCCTGGGCTTTTTCTGGATTGCATCACGTAGTAATGAAGTACAACACTGAAACAGTCAATTAAACCTGGTTTCCATCAATATCTTAGAGGACAACGCATGTTAGGTCTAGGTTAGGTCTGGGATTTTCACTCATCAGACTCATACTTTCGCATTCTTCACATACCTGTTGAACGGATCCAGGGTTTTTTCTGGTTTGGATCACGTAGTAATGTGGGACCACACTGAAACAGTCAATTAAACCTGGTTTCGATCAATATTTTAGAGAATAATTCATGTTAGGTCTAGGTTAGGTTTGGGATTTGCCCTCATCAGGCTCAATCTTTCGCATATTTCTCAAACTTGATGGCTAGATCCTGGGCTTTTTCTGGATTGCATCACATAGTAATG
Source organism: Colletes latitarsis (assembly GCF_051014445.1). Taxonomy (NCBI): domain Eukaryota; kingdom Metazoa; phylum Arthropoda; class Insecta; order Hymenoptera; family Colletidae; genus Colletes; species Colletes latitarsis. The sequence goes on along the minus strand of NW_027488366.1, from coordinate 7,010,233 downwards.
TGGTACCACACTGAAACATTCAATTAAACCTGGTCTTGATAAATATTTTAGAGGCTAACGCATGTTAGGTCTGTGTTAGGTCTAGGATTTGCCCTCATCAGGCTCATACTTTCGCATATTTCTCAAACTTCATGGCTAGATCCTGGGCTTTTTCTGGATTGCATCACGTAGTAATGAAGTACAACACTGAAACAGTCAATTAAACCTGGTTTCCATCAATATCTTAGAGGACAACGCGTGTTAGGTCTAGGTTAGGTCTGGGATTTGCTCTCATCAGGCTCATTCTTTCGCATATTTCTCATACTTGTTGAACAGATCCTGGGGTTTTTCTGGTTTGGATCACGTAGTAGTGTGGTACCACACTGAAACAGTCAATTAAACATGGTTTCCATCAATATCTTAGAGGACAACGCATGTTAGGTCTGGGTTAGGTCTGGGATTTGCCCTCATCAGGCTTATTCTTTCGCATATTTCTCATACTTCATGGCTAGATCCTGGGCTTTTTCTGGATTGCATCACATAGTAATGAGGTACCACGCTGAAACAGTCCATTAAACCTGGTTTGGATCAATATTTTAGAGGATAACGCATGTTAGGTCTAGGTTAGGTCTGGGATTTTCACTCATCAGACTCATACTATCGCATTCTTCACATACTTGTTGAACGGATCCTGGGTTTTTTCTGGTTTGGATCACGTAGTAATGTGGTACCACACTGAAACAGTCGATTAAACCTGGTTTCGATCAATATTTTAGAGGATAACGCAAGTTAGGTCTGAGAGAGGTCTGGGATTTGACCTCATCAGACTCATACCTTCGCACACCTCACATACTCCTTGAACAGATCCTGGGTTATTTTCTGGTTTGGATCACATAGTAATGTGGTACCACACTGAAACAGTCGATTAAACCAGGTTTCGATCAATATTTTAGAGGATAACGCATGTTAGGTCTAGGTTAGACCTGGGATTTTCACTCATCAGACTCATACTATTGCATTCTTCACATACCTGTTGAACGGATCCTGGGTTTTTTCTAGTTTGGATCACGTAGTAACGTGGTACCACACTGAAACATTCAATTAAACCTGGTCTGGATAAATATTTTAGAGGTTAACGCATCTTAGGTCTGGATTAGGTCTAAGATTTGCCCTCATCAGGCACACAGTTTAGCGTTTTTCACATACTTCTTGAACAGATCCTGGGTTTTTTCTGGTTTGGATCACGAAGTAGTGTGGTACCACACTGAAACATTCAATTAAACCTGCTCTTGATAAATATTTTAGAGGATAACGCAAGTTAGGTCTGGGATAGGTCTAGGATTTGCCCTCATCAGGCTCTTACTTTCGCATATTTCTCATACTTCATGGCTAGATCCTGGGCTTTTTCTGGATTGCATCACGTAGTAATGTAGTACCACACTGAAACAGTCAATGAAACCTGGTTTCCATCAATATTTTAGAGGACAACGCAAGTTAGGTCTAGGTTAGGTCTGGGATTTTCACTCATCAGACTCATACTTTCGCAGTCTTCACATACCTGTTGAACGGATCCTGGGTTTTTTCTGGTTTGGATCACGTAGTTATGTGGGACCACACTGAAACAGTCAATTAAACCTGGTTTCGATCAATATTTTAGAGAATAATTCATGTTAGGTCTAGGTTAGGCCTGGGATTTGCTCTCATCAGGCTCATTCTTTCGCATATTTCTCATACTCGATGGCTAGCTCCTGGGCTTCTTCTGGATTGCATCACGTACTAATGAAGTACAACAGTGAAACAGTCAATTAAACCTGGTTTCCATCAATATCTTAGAGGACAACGGAAGTTAGGTCTGGGATATGTCTGGGATTCGCCCTCATCAGGCTCATACTTTCGCGTTTTTCACACACTTGTTGAACAGATCCTGGGTTTTTTCTGGTTTGGATCACATAGTAGTGTGGTACCACGCTGAAACAGTCCATTAAACCTGGTTTGGATCAATATTTTAGAGGATAACGCATGTTAGGTCTAGGTTAGGTCTGGGATTTGCACTCATCAGACTCATACTATCGCATTCTTCACATACTTGTTGAACGGATCCTGGGTTTTTTCTGGTTTGGATCACGTAGTAATGTGGTACCACACTGAAACAGTCGATTAAACCTGGTTTCGATCAATATTTTAGAGGATAACGCAAGTTAGGTCTGGGAGAGGTCTGGGATTTGATCTCATCAGACTCATACTTTCGCACACTTCACATACTCCATGAACAGATCCTGGGTTATTTTCTGGTTTGGATCACATAGTAATGTGGTACCACACTGAAACAGTCGATTAAACCAGGTTTCGATCAATATTTTAGAGGATAACGCATGTTAGGTCTAGGTTAGGACTGGGATTTTCACCCATCAGACTCATACTTTCGCATTCTTCACATACTTGTTGAACGGATCCTCGGTTTTTTCTGGTTTGGATCACGTAGTAATGTGGTACCACACTGAAACAGTCGATTAAACCTGGTTTCGAACAATATTTTAGAGGATAACGCAAGTTAGGTCTGGGATTGGTCTGGGATTTGACCTCATCAGACTCATACTTTCGCACACTTCACATACTCCTTGAACAGATCCTTGGATATTTTCTGGTTTGGATCACATAGTAATGTGGTACCACACTGAAACAGTCGATTAAACCAGGTTTCGATTAATATTTTAGAGGATAACGCATGTTAGGTCTAAGTTAGGCCTGGGATTTTCACTCATCAGACTCATACAACTGCATTCTTCACATACTTGTTGAACGGATCCTCGGTTTTTTCTGGTTTGGATCACGTAGTAATGTGGGACCACACTGAAACAGTCAATTAAACCTGTTTTCGATCAATATTTTAGAGAATAATTCATGTTAGGTCTAGGTTAGGCCTGGGATTTGCTCTCATCAGGCTCATTCTTTCGCATATTTCTCATACTTGATGGCTAGCTCCTGGGCTTCTTCTGGATTGCATCACGTACTAATGAAGTACAACAGTGAAACAGTCAATTAAACCTGGTTTCCATCAATATCTTAGAGGACAACGCAAGTTAGGTCTGGGATATGTCTGGGATTTGCCCTCATCAGGCTCATACTTTCGCGTTTTTCACACACTTGTTGAACAGATCCTGGGTTTTTTCTGGTTTGGATCACGTAGTAGTGTGGTACCACGCTGAAACAGTCCATTAAACCTGGTTTGGATCAATATTTTAGAGGATAACGCATGTTAGGTCTAGGTTAGGTCTGGGATTTGCACTCATCAGACTCATACTATCGCATTCTTCACATACTTGTTGAACGGATCCTGGGTTTTTTCTGGTTTGGATCACGTAGTAATGTGGTACCACACTGAAACAGTCGATTAAACCTGGTTTCGATCAATATTTTAGAGGATAACGCAAGTTAGGTCTGGGAGAGGTCTGGGATTTGATCTCATCAGACTCATACTTTCGCACACTTCACATACTCCATGAACAGATCCTGGGTTATTTTCTGGTTTGGATCACATAGTAATGTGGTACCACACTGAAACAGTCGATTAAACCAGGTTTCGATCAATATTTTAGAGGATAACGCATGTTAGGTCTAGGTTAGGACTGGGATTTTCACCCATCAGACTCATACTTTCGCATTCTTCACATACTTGTTGAACGGATCCTCGGTTTTTTCTGGTTTGGATCACGTAGTAATGTGGTACCACACTGAAACAGTCGATTAAACCTGGTTTCGAACAATATTTTAGAGGATAACGCAAGTTAGGTCTGGGATTGGTCTGGGATTTGACCTCATCAGACTCATACTTTCGCACACTTCACATACTCCTTGAACAGATCCTTGGATATTTTCTGGTTTGGATCACATAGTAATGTGGTACCACACTGAAACAGTCGATTAAACAAGGTTTCGATTAATATTTTAGAGGATAACACATGTTAGGTCTAGGTTAGGCCTGGGATTTTCACTCATCAGACTCATACTACTGCATTCTTCACATACTTGTTGAACGGATCCTGGGTTTTTTCTAGTTTGGATCACGTAGTAACGTGGTACCACACTGAAACATTCAATTAAACCTGGTCTGGATAAATATTTTAGAGGTTAACGCATCTTAGGTCTGGGTTAGGTCTAAGATTTGCCCTGATCAGGCACACAGTTTAGCGTTTTTCACATACTTCTTGAACAGATCCTGGGATTTTTCTGGTTTGGATCACGAAGTAGTGTGGTACCACACTGAAACATTCAATTAAACCTGGTCTTGATAAATATTTTAGAGGATAACACAAGTTAGGTCTGGGATAGGTCTAGGATTTGCCCTCATCAGGCACTTACTTTCGCATATTTCTCATACTTCATGGCTAGATCCTGGGTTTTTTCTGGTTTGGATCACATAGTAATGTGGTACCACACTGAAACAGTCGATTAAACCAGGTTTCGATCAATATTTTTGAGGATAACGCATGTTAGGTCTAGGTTAGGCCTGGGATTTTCACTCATCAGACTCATACTTTCGCATTCTTCACATACTTGTTGAACGGATCCTGGGTTTTTTCTGGTTTGGATCACGTAGTAATGTGGGACCACACTGAAACAGTCAATTAAACCTGGTTTCGATCAATATTTTAGAGAATAATTCATGTTGGGTCTAGGTTAGGTCTGGGATTTGCCCTCATCAGGCTCAATCTTTCGCATATTTCTCAAACTTGATGGCTAGATCCTGGGCTTTTTCTGGATTGCATCACATAGTAATGTGGTACCACACTGAAACATTCAATTAAACCTGGTCTTGATAAATATTTTAGAGGCTAACGCATGTTAGGTCTGGGTTAGGTCTAGGATTTGCCCTCATCAGGCTCATACTTTCGCATATTTCTCATACTTCATGGCTAGATCCTGGGCTTTTTCTGGATTGCATCACGTAGTAATGAAGTACAACACTGAAACAGTCAATTAAACCTGGTTTCCATCAATATCTTAGAGGACAACGCATGTTAGGTCTAGGTTAGGACTGGGATTTTCACCCATCAGACTCATACTTTCGCATTCTTCACATACTTGTTGAACGGATCCTCGGTTTTTTCTGGAGTGGATCACGTAGTAAAGTGGTACCACACTGAAACAGTCCATTAAACCTGGTTTCGCTCAATATTTTAGAGGATAACGCATGTTAGGTCTGTGTTAGGTCTAGGATTTGCCCTCATCAGGCTCATACTTTCGCATATTTCTCAAACTTCATGGCTAGATCCTGGGCTTTTTCTGGATTGCATCACGTAGTAATGAAGTACAACACTGAAACAGTCAATTAAACCTGGTTTCCATCAATATCTTAGAGGACAACGCGTGTTAGGTCTAGGTTAGGTCTGGGATTTGCTCTCATCAGGCTCATTCTTTCGCATATTTCTCATACTTGTTGAACAGATCCTGGGGTTTTTCTGGTTTGGATCACGTAGTAGTGTGGTACCACACTGAAACAGTCAATTAAACATGGTTTCCATCAATATCTTAGAGGACAACGCATGTTAGGTCTGGGTTAGGTCTGGGATTTGCCCTCATCAGGCTTATTCTTTCGCATATTTCTCATACTTCATGGCTAGATCCTGGGCTTTTTCTGGATTGCATCACGTAGTAATGAAGTACAACACTGAAACAGTCAATTAAACCTGGTTTGGATCAATATTTTAGAGGATAACGCATGTTAGGTCTAGGTTAGGTCTGGGATTTTCACTCATCAGACTCATACTTTCGCAGTCTTCACATACCTGTTGAACGGATCCTGGGTTTTTTCTGGTTTGGATCACATAGTAATGCGGTACCACACTGAAACAGACGATTAAACCAGGTTTCGATCAATATTTTTGAGGATTACGCATGTTAGGTCTAGGTTAGGCCTGGGATTTGACCTCATCAGACTCATACTTTCGCATTCTTCACATACTTGTTGAACGGATCCTGGGTTTTTTCTGGTTTGGATCACGTAGTAATGTGGGACCACACTGAAACAGTCAATTAAACCTGGTTTCGATCAATATTTTAGAGAATAATTCATGTCAGGTCTAGGTCAGGTCTGGGATTTGCTCTCATCAGGCTCATTCTTTCGCATATTTCTCATACTTGATGGCTAGATCCTGGGCTTTTTCTGGATTGCATCACGTAGTAACGAAGTACAACACTGAAACAGTCAATTAAACCTGGTTTCCATCAATATCTTAGAGGACAACGCAAGTTAGGTCTGGGATATGTCTGGGATTTGCCCTCATCAGGCCAATACTTTCGCGTTTTTCACATACTTGTTGAACAGATCCTGGGTTTTTTCTGGTTTGGATCACGTAGTTGTGTGGTACCACGCTGAAACAGTCCATTAAACCTGGTTTGGATCAATATTTTAGAGGATAGCGCATGTTAGGTCTAGGTTAGGCCTGGGATTTTCACTCATCAGACTCATACTTTCGCATTCTTCACATACTTGATGGCTAGATCCTGGAATTTTTCTGGTTTGGATCAGGTAGTAATGTGGTACCACACTGAAACAGTCGATTAAACCTGGTTTCGATCAATATTTTAGAGGATAACGCAAGTTAAGTCTGGGAATGGTCTGGGATTTGACCTCATCAGACTCATACTTTCGCACACTTCACATACTCGTTGAACAGATACAGGGTTATTTTCTGGTTTGGATCACATAGTAATGTGGTACCACACTGAAACAGTCGATGAAACCAAGTTTCGATCAATATTTTTGAGGATTACGCATGTTAGGTCTAGGTTAGGCCTGGGATTTGACCTCATCAGACTCATACTTTCGCATTCTTCACATACTTGTTGAACGGATCCTGGGTTTTTTCTTGTTTGGATCACATAGTAATGCGGTACCACACTGAAACAGACGATTAAACCAGGTTTCGATCAATATTTTTGAGGATAACGCATGTTAGGTCTAGGTTAGGCCTGGGATTTTCACTCATCACACTCATACTTTCGCATTCTTCACATACTTGTTGAACGGATCCTGGGTTTTTTCTGGTTTGGATCACGTAGTAATCTGGGACCACACTGAAACAGTCAATTAAACCTGGTTTCGATCAATATTTTAGAGAATAATTCATGTTAGGTCTAGGTCAGGTCTGGGATTTGCTCTCATCAGGCTCATTCTTTCGCATATTTCTCATACTTGATGGCTAGATCCTGGGCTTTTTCTGGATTGCATCACGTAGTAACGAAGTACAACACTGAAACAGTCAATTAAACCTGGTTTCCATCAATATCTTAGAGGACAACGCAAGTTAGGTCTGGGATATGTCTGGGATTTGCGCTCATCAGGCTCATACTTTCGCGTTTTTCACATACTTGTTGAACAGATCCTGGGTTTTTTCTGGTTTGAATCACGTAGTAGTGTGGTACCACGCTGAAACAGTCCATTAAACCTTGTTTGGATCAATATTTTAGAGGATAACGCATGTTAGGTCTAGGTTAGGCCTGGGATTTTCACTCATCAGACTCATACTTTCGCATTCTTCACATACTTGATGGCTAGATCCTGGGTTCTTTCTGGTTTGGATCACGTAGTAATGTGGTACCACACTGAAACAGTCGATTAAACCAGGTTTCGATCAATATTTTTGAGGATAACGCATGTTAGGTCTAGGTTAGGCCTGGGATTTGACCTCATCAGACTCATACTTTCGCATTCTTCACATACTTGTTGAACGGATCCTGGGTTTTTTCTGGTTTGGATCACGTAGTAATGTGGGACCACACTGAAACAGTCAATTAAACCTGGTTTCGATCAATATTTTAGAGAATAATTCATGTTAGGTCTAGGTTAGGCCTGGGATATGCTCTCATCAGGCTCATTCTTTCGCATATTTCTCATACTTGAAGGCTAGCTCCTGGGCTTTTTCTGGATTGCATCACGTAGTAATGAAGTATAACACTGAAACAGTCAATTAAACCCGGTTTCCATCAATATCTTAGAGGACAACGCAAGTTAGGTCTGGGATATGTCTGGGATTTGCCCTCATCAGGCTCATACTTTCGCATTCTTCACATACTTGTTGAACAGATCCTGGGTTTTTTCTGGTTTGGATCACGAAGTAGTGTGGTACCACACTGAAACAGTCCATAAACCTGGTTTCGCTCAATATTTTAGAGGATAACGCATGTTAGCTCTAGGTTAGGTCTGGGATTTGCTCTCATCAGGCTCATTCTATCGCATATTTCTCATACTTGATGGCTACATCCTGGGCGTTTTCTGGATTGCATCACGTAGTAATGAAGTACAACACTGAAACAGTCAATTAAACCTGGTTTCCATCAATATCTTAGAGGACCACGCATGTTAGGTCTGGGTTAGGACCGGGATTTTCACCCATCAGACTCATACTTTCGCATTCTTCACATACTTGTTGAACGGATCCTGGGTTTTTTCTGGTTTGGATCACGTAGTAATGTGGTACCACACTGAAACAGTCGATTAAACCTGGTTTCGAACAATATTTTAGAGGATAACGCAAGTTAGGTCTGGGATAGGTCTGGGATTTGACCTCATCAGACTCATACCTTCGCACACTTCACATACTCCTTGAACAGATCCTGGGTTATTTTCTGGTTTGGATCACATAGTAATGTGGTACCACACTGAAACAGTCGATTAAACCAGGTTTCGATCAATATTTTAGAGGATAACGCATGTTAGGTCTAGGTTAGGCCTGGGATTTTCACTCATCAGACTCATACTATTGCATTCTTCACATACTTGTTGAACGGATCCTGGGTTTTTTCTAGTTTCGATCACGTAGTAAGGTGGTACCACACTGAAACATTCAATTAAACCTGGTCTGGATAAATATTTTAGAGGTTAACGCATCTTAGGTCTGGATTAGGTCTAAGATTTGCCCTCATCAGGCACACAGTTTAGCGTTTTTCACATACTTCTTGAACAGATCCTGGGTTTTTACTGGTTTGGATCACGAAGTAGTGTGGTACCACACTGAAACATTCAATTAAACCTGCTCTTGATAAATATTTTAGAGGATAACGCAAGTTAGGTCTGGGATAGGTCTAGGATTTGCCCTCATCAGGCTCTTACTTTCGCATATTTCTCATACTTCATGGCTAGATCCTGGGCTTTTTCTGGATTGCATCACGTAGTAATGTAGTACCACACTGAAACAGTCAATAAAACCTGGTTTCCATCAATATTTCAGAGGACAACGCAAGTTAGGTCTAGGTAAGGCCTGAGATTTTCACTGATCAGACTCATACTTTCGCATTCTTCACATACTTGTTGAACGGATCCTGGGTTTTTTCTAGTTTGGATCACGTAGTAATCTGGTACCACACTGAAACATTCAATTAAACCTGGTCTTGATAAATATTTTAGAGGATAACGCAAGTTAGGTCTGGGATAGGTCTAGGATTTGCCCTCATCAGGCTCTTACTTTCGCATATTTCTCATACTTCATGGCTAGATCCTGGGCTAATTCTGGATTGGATCACGTAGTAAAGTGGTACCACACTGAAACATTCAATGAAACCTGGTCTGGATAAATATTTTAGAGGTTAACGCATCTTAGGTCTGGGTTAGGTCTAAGATATGCCCTCATCAGGCTCACAGTTTAGCGTGTTTCACATACTTGTTGAACAGATCCTGGGTTTTTTCTGGTTTGGATCACATAGTAATGTAGTACCACACTGAAACAGTCGATTAAACCAGGTTTCGATCAATATTTTTGAGGATAACGCATGTTAGGTCTAGGTTAGGCCTGGGATTTTCACTCATTAGACTCATACTTTCACATTCTTCACATACTTGTTGAACGGATCCTGGGTTTTTTCTGGTTTGGATCACGTAGTAATGTGGGACCACACTGAAACAGTCAATTAAACCTGGTTTCGATCAATATTTTAGAGAATAATTCATGTTAGGTCTAGGTTAGGTCTGGGATTTGCCCTCATCAGGCTCAATCTTTCGCATATTTCTCAAACTTGATGGCTAGATCCTGGGCTTTTTCTGGATTGCATCACATAGTAATGTGGTACCACACTGAAACATTCAATTAAACCTGGTCTTGATAAATATTTTAGAGGCTAACGCATGTTAGGTCTGGGTTAGGTCTAGGATTTGCCCTCATCAGGCTCATACTTTCGCATATTTCTCATACTTCATGGCTAGATCCTGGGCTTTTTCTGGATTGCATCACGTAGTAATGAAGTACAACACTGAAACAGTCAATTAAACCTGGTTTCCATCAATATCTTAGAGGACAACGCATGTTAGGTCTAGGTTAGGTCTGGGATTTTCACTCATCAGACTCATACTTTCGCAGTCTTCACATACCTGTTGAACGGATCCTGGGTTTTTTCTGGTTTGGATCACGTAGTTATGTGGGACCACACTGAAACAGTCAATTAAACCTGGTTTCGATCAATATTTTAGAGAATAATTCATGTTAGGTCTAGGTTAGGTCTGGGATTTGCCCTCATCAGGCTCAATCTTTCGCATATTTCTCAAACTTGATGGCTAGATCCTGGGCTTTTTCTGGATTGCATCACACAGTAATGTGGTACCACACTGAAACATTCAATTAAACCTGGTCTTGATAAATATTTTAGAGGCTAACGCATGTTAGGTCTGGGTTAGGTCTAGGATTTGCCCTCATCAGGCTCATACTTTCGCATATTTCTCATACTTCATGGCTAGATCCTGGGCTTTTTCTGGATTGCATCACGTAGTAATGAAGTACAACACTGAAACAGTCAATTAAACCTGGTTTCCATCAATATCTTAGAGGACCACGCATGTTAGGTCTGGGTTAGGTCTGGGATTTTCACTCATCAGACTCATACTTTCGCAGTCTTCACATACCTGTTGAAAGGACCCTGGGTTTTTTCTGGTTTGGATCACGTAGTAATGTGGTACCACACTGAAACAGTCGATTAAACCTGGTTTCGATCAATATTTTTGAGGATAACGCATGTTAGGTCTAGGTTAGGCCTGGGATTTTCACTCATCAGACTCATACTTTCGCGTTTTTCACATACTTGTTGAACAGATCCTGGGGTTTTTCTGGTTTGGATCACGTAGTAGTGTGGTACCACACTGAAACAGTCAATTAAACCTGGTTTCCATCAATATCTTAGAGGACAACGCATGTTAGGTCTGGGTTAGGTCTGGGATTTGCCCTCATCAGGCTTATTCTTTCGCATATTTCTCATACTTCATGGCTAGATCCTGGGCTTTTTCTGGATTGCATCACGTAGTAATGAAGTACAACACTGAAACAGTCAGTTAAACCTGGTTTGGGTCAATATTTTAGAGGATAACGCATGTTAGGTCTAGGTTAGGTCTGGGATTTTCACACATCAGACTCATACTTTCGCAGTCTTCACATACCTGTTGAACGGATCCTGGGTTTTTTCTGGTTTGAATCACGTAGTAGTGTGGTACCACGCTGAAACAGTCCATTAAACCTTGTTTGGATCAATATTTTAGAGGATAACGCATGTTAGGTCTAGGTTAGGCCTGGGATTTTCACTCATCAGACTCATACTTTCGCATTCTTCACATACTTGATGGCTAGATCCTGGGTTCTTTCTGGTTTGGATCACGTAGTAATGTGGTACCACATTGAAACAGTCGATTAAACCTGGTTTCGATCAATATTTTAGAGGATAACGCAAGTTAAGTCTAGGAATGGTCTGGGATTTGACCTCATCAGACTCATACTTTCGCACACTTCGCATACTCGTTGAACAGATCCTGGGTTATTTTCTGGTTTGGATCACATAGTAATGTGGTACCACACTGAAACAGACGATTAAACCAGGTTTCGATCAATATTTTTGAGGATAACGCATGTTAGGTCTAGGTTAGGCCTGGGATTTTCACTCATCACACTCATACTTTCGCATTCTTCACATACTTGTTGAACGGATCCTGGGTTTTTTCTGGTTTGGATCACGTAGTAATCTGGGACCACACTGAAACAGTCAATTAAACCTGGTTTCGATCAATATTTTAGAGAATAATTCATGTTAGGTCTAGGTCAGGTCTGGGATTTGCTCTCATCAGGCTCATTCTTTCGTATATTTCTCATACTTGTTGGCTAGATCCTGGGCTTTTTCTGGATTGCATCACGTAGTAACGAAGTACAACACTGAAACAGTCAATTAAACCTGGTTTCCATCAATATCTTAGAGGACAACGCAAGTTAGGTCTGGGATATGTCTGGGATTTGCGCTCATCAGGCTCATACTTTCGCGTTTTTCACAAACTTGTTGAACAGATCCTGGGTTTTTTCTGGTTTGAATCACGTAGTAGTGTGGTACCACGCTGAAACAGTCCATTAAACCTTGTTTGGATCAATATTTTAGAGGATAACGCATGTTAGGTCTAGGTTAGGCCTGGGATTTTCACTCATCAGACTCATACTTTCGCATTCTTCACATACTTGATGGCTAGATCCTGGGTTCTTTCTGGTTTGGATCACGTAGTAATGTGGTACCACATTGAAACAGTCGATTAAACCTGGTTTCGATCAATATTTTAGAGGATAACGCAAGTTAAGTCTAGGAATGGTCTGGGATTTGACCTCATCAGACTCATACTTTCGCACACTTCGCATACTCGTTGAACAGATCCTGGGTTATTTTCTGGTTTGGATCACATAGTAATGTGGTACCACACTGAAACAGTCGATTAAACCAGGTTTCGATCAATATTTTTGAGGATAACGCATGTTAGGTCTAGGTTAGGCCTGGGATTTGACCTCATCAGACTCATACTTTCGCATTCTTCACATACTTGTTGAACGGATCCTGGGTTTTTTCTGGTTTGGATCACGTAGTAATGTGGGACCACACTGAAACAGTCAATTAAACCTGGTTTCGATCAATATTTTAGAGAATAATTCATGTTAGGTCTAGGTTAGGCCTGGGATATGCTCTCATCAGGCTCATTCTTTCGCATATTTCTCATACTTGAAGGCTAGCTCCTGGGCTTTTTCTGGATTGCATCACGTAGTAATGAAGTATAACACTGAAACAGTCAATTAAACCCGGTTTCCATCAATATCTTAGAGGACAACGCAAGTTAGGTCTGGGATATGTCTGGGATTTGCCCTCATCAGGCTCATACTTTCGCATTCTTCACATACTTGTTGAACAGATCCTGGGTTTTTTCTGGTTTGGATCACGAAGTAGTGTGGTACCACACTGAAACAGTCCATTAAACCTGGTTTCGCTCAATATTTTAGAGGATAACGCATGTTAGCTCTAGGTTAGGTCTGGGATTTGCTCTCATCAGGCTCATTCTATCGCATATTTCTCATACTTGATGGCTACATCCTGGGCGTTTTCTGGATTGCATCACGTAGTAATGTAGTATCACACTGAAACAGTCAATGAAACCTGGTTTCCATCAATATTTTAGAGGACAACGCAAGTTAGGTCTAGGTAAGGCCTGAGATTTTCACTGAACAGACTCATACTTTCGCATTCTTCACATACTTGTTGAACGGATCCTGGGTTTTTTCTGGTTTTGATCACGTAGTAATGAGGTACCACAATGAAACATTCAATTAAACCTGGTCTTGATAAAAATTTTACAGAATAACGCATGTTAGGTCTGGGTTAGGTGTAGGATTTGCCCTCATCAGGCTCATACTTTCGCATATTTCTCATACTTCATGGCTAGATCCTGGGCTATTTCTGGATTGGATCACGTAGTAATGTGGTACCACACTGAAACAGTCAATTAAACCTGGTTTTGATCAATATTTTAGAGAATAATTCATGTTAGGTCTAGGTTAGGTCTGGGATTTGCTCTCATCAGGCTCATTCTTTCGTATATTTCTCATACTTGATGGCTAGATCCTGGGCTTTTTCTGGATTGTATCACGTAGTAATGTGGTACCACGCTGAAACAGTCGATTAAACCTGGTTTCGATCAATATTTTAGAGGATAACGCAAGTTAAGTCTGGGATAGGTCTGGGATTTGACCTCATCAGACTCATACTTTCGCATTCTTCACATACTTGTAGAACGGATCCTGGGTTTTTTCTGGTTTGGATCACGTAGTAATGTGGGACCACGCTGAAACAGTCAATTAAACCTGGTTTCGATCAATATTTTAGAGGATAACGCAAGTTAGGTCTAGGAATGGTCTGGGATTTGACCTCATCAGACTCATACTTTCGCACACTTCGCATACTCGTTGAACAGATCCTGGGTTATTTTCTGGTTTGGATCACATAGTAATGTGGTACCACACTGAAACAGACGATTAAACCAGGTTTCGATCAATATTTTTGAGGATAACGCATGTTAGGTCTAGGTTAGGCCTGGGATTTTCACTCATCACACTCATACTTTCGCATTCTTCACATACTTGTTGAACGGATCCTGGGTTTTTTCTGGTTTGGATCACGTAGTAATCTGGGACCACACTGAAACAGTCAATTAAACCTGGTTTCGATCAATATTTTAGAGAATAATTCATGTTAGGTCTAGGTCAGGTCTGGGATTTGCTCTCATCAGGCTCATTCTTTCGTATATTTCTCATACTTGTTGGCTAGATCCTGGGCTTTTTCTGGATTGCATCACGTAGTAACGAAGTACAACACTGAAACAGTCAATTAAACCTGGTTTCCATCAATATCTTAGAGGACAACGCAAGTTAGGTCTGGGATATGTCTGGGATTTGCGCTCATCAGGCTCATACTTTCGCGTTTTTCACAAACTTGTTGAACAGATCCTGGGTTTTTTCTGGTTTGAATCACGTAGTAGTGTGGTACCACGCTGAAACAGTCCATTAAACCTTGTTTGGATCAATATTTTAGAGGATAACGCATGTTAGGTCTAGGTTAGGCCTGGGATTTTCACTCATCAGACTCATACTTTCGCATTCTTCACATACTTGATGGCTAGATCCTGGGTTCTTTCTGGTTTGGATCACGTAGTAATGTGGTACCACATTGAAACAGTCGATTAAACCTGGTTTCGATCAATATTTTAGAGGATAACGCAAGTTAAGTCTAGGAATGGTCTGGGATTTGACCTCATCAGACTCATACTTTCGCACACTTCGCATACTCGTTGAACAGATCCTGGGTTATTTTCTGGTTTGGATCACATAGTAATGTGGTACCACACTGAAACAGTCGATTAAACCAGGTTTCGATCAATATTTTTGAGGATAACGCATGTTAGGTCTAGGTTAGGCCTGGGATTTGACCTCATCAGACTCATACTTTCGCATTCTTCACATACTTGTTGAACGGATCCTGGGTTTTTTCTGGTTTGGATCACGTAGTAATGTGGGACCACACTGAAACAGTCAATTAAACCTGGTTTCGATCAATATTTTAGAGAATAATTCATGTTAGGTCTAGGTTAGGCCTGGGATATGCTCTCATCAGGCTCATTCTTTCGCATATTTCTCATACTTGAAGGCTAGCTCCTGGGCTTTTTCTGGATTGCATCACGTAGTAATGAAGTATAACACTGAAACAGTCAATTAAACCCGGTTTCCATCAATATCTTAGAGGACAACGCAAGTTAGGTCTGGGATATGTCTGGGATTTGCCCTCATCAGGCTCATACTTTCGCATTCTTCACATACTTGTTGAACAGATCCTGGGTTTTTTCTGGTTTGGATCACGAAGTAGTGTGGTACCACACTGAAACAGTCCATTAAACCTGGTTTCGCTCAATATTTTAGAGGATAACGCATGTTAGCTCTAGGTTAGGTCTGGGATTTGCTCTCATCAGGCTCATTCTATCGCATATTTCTCATACTTGATGGCTACATCCTGGGCGTTTTCTGGATTGCATCACGTAGTAATGTAGTATCACACTGAAACAGTCAATGAAACCTGGTTTCCATCAATATTTTAGAGGACAACGCAAGTTAGGTCTAGGTAAGGCCTGAGATTTTCACTGAACAGACTCATACTTTCGCATTCTTCACATACTTGTTGAACGGATCCTGGGTTTTTTCTGGTTTTGATCACGTAGTAATGAGGTACCACAATGAAACATTCAATTAAACCTGGTCTTGATAAAAATTTTACAGAATAACGCATGTTAGGTCTGGGTTAGGTGTAGGATTTGCCCTCATCAGGCTCATACTTTCGCATATTTCTCATACTTCATGGCTAGATCCTGGGCTATTTCTGGATTGGATCACGTAGTAATGTGGTACCACACTGAAACAGTCAATTAAACCTGGTTTTGATCAATATTTTAGAGAATAATTCATGTTAGGTCTAGGTTAGGTCTGGGATTTGCTCTCATCAGGCTCATTCTTTCGTATATTTCTCATACTTGATGGCTAGATCCTGGGCTTTTTCTGGATTGTATCACGTAGTAATGTGGTACCACGCTGAAACAGTCGATTAAACCTGGTTTCGATCAATATTTTAGAGGATAACGCAAGTTAAGTCTGGGATAGGTCTGGGATTTGACCTCATCAGACTCATACTTTCGCATTCTTCACATACTTGTAGAACGGATCCTGGGTTTTTTCTGGTTTGGATCACGTAGTAATGTGGGACCACGCTGAAACAGTCAATTAAACCTGGTTTCGATCAATATTTTAGAGGATAACGCAAGTTAGGTCTGGGATAGGTCTAGGATTTGCCCCCATCAGGCTCTTACTTTCGCATATTTCTCATACTTCATGGCTAGATCCGGGGCTATTTCTGGATTGCATCACGTAGTAATGAAGTACAACACCGAAACAGTCAATTAAACCTGGTTTCCATCAATATCTTAGAGGACAACGCAAGTTAGGTCTGGGATATGTCTGGGATTTGCCCACATCAGGCTCATACTTTCGCGTTTTTCACATACTTGTTGAACAGATCCTGGGTTTTTTCTGGTTTGGATCACGAAGTAGTGTGGTACCACACTGAAACAGTCCATTAAACCTGGTTTCGCTCAATATTTTAGAGGATAGCGCATGTAAGGTCTAGGTTAGGTCCGGTATTTGCTCTCATCAGGCTCATTCTTTCGCATATTTCTCATACTTGATGGCTAGATCCTGGGCTTTTTCTGGATTGCATCACGTAGTAATGAAGTACAACACCGAAACAGTCAATTAAACCTGGTTTCCATCAATATCTTAGAGGACAACGCAAGTTAGGTCTGGGATATGGCTGGGATTTGCCCACATCAGGCTCATACTTTCGCGTTTTTCACACACTTGTTGAACAGATCCTGGGTTTTTTCTGGTTTGGATCACGTAGTAGTGTGGTACCACGCTGAAACAGTCCATTAAACCTGGTTTGGATCAATATTTTAGAGGATAACGCATGGTAGGTCTAGGTTAGGTCTGGGATGTGACCTCATCAGACTCATACTATCGCATTCTTCACATACTTGTTGAACGGATCCTGGGTTTTTTCTGGTTTGGATCACGTAGTAATGTGGTACCACACTGAAACAGTCGATTAAACCTGGTTTCGATCAATATTTTAGAGGATAACGCAAGTTAGGTCTGGGAGAGGTCTGGGATATGACCGCATCAGACTCATACTTTCGCACACTTCACATACTCCTTGAACAGATCCTGGGTTATTTTCTGGTTTGGATCACATAGTAATGTGGTACCACACTGAAACAGTCGATTAAACCAGGTTTCGATCAATATTTTAGAGGATAACGCATGTTAGGTCTAGGTTAGGCCTGGGATTTTCACCCATCAGACTCATACTTTCGCATTCTTCACATACTTGTTGAACGGATCCTGGGTTTTTTCTGGTTTGGATCACGTAGTAATGTGGGACCACACTGAAACAGTCAATTAAACCTTGTTTCGATCAATATTTTAGAGAATAATTCATGTTAGGTCTAGGTCAGGTCTGGGATTTGCTCGCATCAGGCTCATTCTTTCGCATATTTCTCATACTTGGTGGCTAGATCCTGGGCTTTTTCTGGATTGCATCACGTAGTAACGAAGTACAACACTGAAACTGTCAATTAAACCTGGTTTCCATCAATATCTTAGAGGACAACGCAAGTTAGGTCTGGGATATGTCTGGGATTTGCCCTCATCAGGCTCATACTTTCGCGTTTTTCACATACTTGTTGTACAGATCCTGGGTTTTTTCTGGTTTGGATCACGAAGTAGTGTGGTACCACACCGAAACAGTCCATTAAACCTGGTTTCGCTCAATATTTTAGAGGATAACGCATGTTAGCTCTAGTTTAGGTCTGGGATTTGCTCTCATCAGGCTCATTCTTTCGCATATTTCTCATACTTGATGGCTAGATCCTGGCCGTTTTCTGGATTGCATCACGTAGTAATGTAGTACCACACTGAAACAGTCAATGAAACTTGGTTTCCATCAGTATTTTAGAGGACAACGCAAGTTAGGTCTAGGTAAGGCCTGAGATTTTCACTGATCAGACTCATACTTTCGCATTCTTCACATACTTGTTGAACGGATCCTGGGTTTTTTCTGGTTTTGATCACGTAGTAATGAGGTACCACAATGAAACATTCAATTAAACCTGGTCTTGATAAAAATTGTACAGAATAACGCATGTTAGGTCTGGGTTAGATCTAGGATTTGCCCTCATCAGGCCCATACTTTCGCATATTTCTCATACTTCATGGCTAGATCCTGGGCTATTTCTGGATTGGATCACGTAGTAATGTGGTACCACACTGAAACATTCAATTAAATCTGGTCTCGATAAATATTTTAGAGGATAACGCATGTTAGGTTTGGGTTAGATCTAGGATTTGCCCTCATCAGGCCCATACTTTCGCATATTTCTCATACTTCATGCCTAGATCCTGGGCTGTTTCTGGATTGTATCACGTAGTAACGTGGTACCACGCTGAAACAGTCGATTAAACCTGGTTTCGATCAATATTTTAGAGGATAACGCACGTTAGGTCTAGGTTAGGCCTGGGATTTTCCCTCATCAGACTCATACTTTCGCATTCTTCACATACTTGTTGAACGGATCCTGGGTTTTTTCTGGTTTGGATCACGTAGTAATGTGGGACCACACTGAAGCAGTCATGTAAACCTGGTTTCGATCAATATTTTAGAGAATAATTCATGTTAGGTCTAGGTTAGGCCTGGGATTTGCTCTCATCAGGCTCATTCTTTCGCATATTTCTCATACTTGATGGCTAGCTCCTGGGCTTTTTCTGGATTGCATCACGTAGTAATGAAGTACAACACTGAAACAGTCAATTAAACCTGTTTTCGATCAATATTTTAGAGAATAATTCATGTTAGGTCTAGGATAGGTCTGGGCTAAGCTCTCATCAGGCTCATTCTTTCGCATATTTCTCATACATGTTGAACAGATCCTGGGATTTTTCTGGGTTGGTTCACAAAGTAGTGTGGTACCACACTGAAACAGTCCATTAAACCTGGTTTCGCTCAATATTTTAGAGGATAACGCATGTTAGCTCTAGGTTAGGTCTGGGATTTGCTCTCATCAGGCTCATTCTTTCGCATATTTCTCATACTTGATGGCTAGATCCTGGGCGTTTTCTGGATTGCATCACGTAGTAATGTAGTATCACACTGAAACAGTCAATGAAACCTGGTTTCCATCAATATTTTAGAGGACAACGCAAGTTAGGTCTAGGTAAGGCCTGAGATTTTCACTGAACAGACTCATACTTTCGCATTCTTCACATACTTGTTGAACGGATCCTGGGTTTTTTCTGGTTTTGATCACGTAGTAATGAGGTACCACAATGAAACATTCAATTAAACCTGGTCTTGATAAAAATTTTACAGAATAACGCATGTTAGGTCTGGGTTAGGTCTAGGATTTGCCCTCATCAGGCTCATACTTTCGCATATTTCTCATACTTCATGGCTAGATCCTGGGCTATTTCTGGATTGGATCATGTAGTAATGTGGTACCACACTGAAACAGTCAATTAAACCTGGTTTTGATCAATATTTTAGAGAATAATTCATGTTAGGTCTAGGTTAGGTCTGGGATTTGCTCTCATCAGGCTCATTCTTTCGTATATTTCTCATACTTGATGGCTAGATCCTGGGCTTTTTCTGGATTGTATCACGTAGTAATGTGGTACCACGCTGAAACAGTCGATTAAACCTGGTTTCGATCAATATTTTAGAGGATAACGCAAGTTAAGTCTGGGATAGGTCTGGGATTTGACCTCATCAGACTCATACTTTCGCATTCTTCACATACTTGTTGAACGGATCTTGGGTTTTTTCTGGTTTGGATCACGTAGTAATGTGGGACCACGCTGAGACAGTCAATTAAACCTGGTTTCGATCAATATTTTAGAGGATAACGCAAGTTAGGTCTGGGATAGGTCTAGGATTTGCCCTCATCAGGCTCTTACTTTCGCGTATTTCTCATACTTCATGGCTAGATCCTGGGCTATTTCTGGATTGGATCACGTAGTAAAGTGGTACCACACTGAAACATTCAATGAAACCTGGTCTGGATAAATATTTTAGAGGATAACGCATCTTAGGTCTGGGTTAGGTCTAAGATTTGCCCTCATCAGGCTCACAGTTTAGCGTTTTTCACATACTTGTTGAACTGATCTTGGGTTTTTTCTGGTTTGGATCACGAAGTAGTGTGGTACCACACTGAAACAGTCCATTAAACCTGGTTTCGCTCAATATTTTAGAGGATAGCGCATGTAAGGTCTAGGTTAGGTCCGGTATTTGCTCTCATCAGGCTCATTCTTTCGCATATTTCTCATACTTGATGGCTAGATCCTGGGCTTTTTCTGGATTGCATCACGTAGTAATGAAGTACAACACTGAAACAGTCAATTAAACCTGGTTTCCATCAATATCTTAGAGGACAACGCAAGGTAGGTCTGGGATATGTCTGGGATTTGCCCTCATCAGGCTCATACGTTCGCGTTTTTCACATACTTGTTGAACAGATCCTGGGTTTTTCCAGGTTTGGATCACGTTGTAGTGTGGTACCACACTGAAACAGTCCATTAAACCTGGTTTTGATCAATATTTTAGAGGATGACGCATGTTAGGTCTAGGTTAGGTCTGGGATTTGCTCTCATCAGGCTCATTCTTACGCATATTTCTCATACTTGATGGCTAGATCCTTTGCTTTTTCTGGATTGTATCACGTAGTTGAAGTAAAACACTGAAACAGTCAATTAAACCTGGTTTCCATCAATATTTTAGAGGACAACGCAAGTTAGGTCTAGGTAAGGCCTGAGATTTTCACTGATCAGACTCATACTTTCGCATCCTTCACATACTTGTTGAACGGATCCTGGGTTTTTTCTGGTTTGGATCACGTAGTAATGTGGTACCACACTGAAACGGTCAATTAAACCTGGTTTCGATCAATATTTTAGAGGATAACGCATGTTAGGTCTAGGTTAGGTCTGGGATTTTCGCTCATCAGACTCATACTTTCGCATTCTTGACATACTTGTTGAACGGATCCTGGGTTTTTTCTGGTTGGGATCACGTAGTAATGTGGGTCCACACTGAAACAATCAATTAAACCTGGTCTTGATAAATATTTTCGAGGATAACGCATGTTAGGTCTGGGATAGGTCTGGGATTTGCCCTCATCAGACTCATACTTTCGCACACTTCACATACTCGTTGAACAGATCCTGGGTTTTTTCTGGTTTGGATCACGTAGTAATGTGGTACCACACTGAAACAGTCGACTAAACCTGGTTTCGATCAATATTTTAGAGGATATCGCAAGTTAAGTCTGGGATTGGTCTGGGATTTGACCTCATCAGACTCATACTTTCGCGTTTTTCACATACTTGTTGAACAGATCCTGGGTTTTCTCTGGTTTGGATCACGTAGTAATGTGGGACCACACTGAAACAGTCGATTAATCCTGGTTTCGATCAATATTTTGGAGGATAACGCAAGCTAGGTCTGGGATAGGTCTCGGATTTGACCTCATCAGACTCGTACTTTCGCACACTTCACATACTCGTTGAACAGATCCTGGGTTATTTTCTGGTTTGGATCACATAGTAATGTGGTACCACACTGAAGCAGTCGATTAAACCAGGTTTCGATCAATATTTTAGAGTATAACTCATGTTAGGTCTGGGTTAGGCCTGGGATTTTCACTGATCAGACTCATGCTTTCGCATTCTTCACATACTTGTTGAACGGATCCTGGGTTTTTTCTGGTTTGGATCACGTAGTAATGTGGGACCACACTGAAACAGTCGATTAAACCTGGTTTCGATCAATATTTTAGAGAATAATTCATGTTAGGTCTGGGTTAGGTCTAGGATTTGCCCTCATCAGGCTCATACTTTCGCATATTTCTCATACTTCATGGCTAGATCCTGGGCTTTTTCTGGATTGCATCACGTAGTAATGAAGTACAACACTGAAACAGTCAATTAAACCTGGTTTCCATCAATATCTTAGAGGACAACGCATGTTAGGTCTAGGTTAGGTCTGGGATTTTCACTCATCAGACTCATACTTTCGCAGTCTTCACATACCTGTTGAACGGATCCTGGGTTTTTTCTGGTTTGGATCACGTAGTTATGTGGGACCACACTGAAACAGTCAATTAAACCTGGTTTCGATCAATATTTTAGAGAATAATTCATGTTAGGTCTAGGTTAGGTCTGGGATTTGCCCTCATCAGGCTCAATCTTTCGCATATTTCTCAAACTTGATGGCTAGATCCTGGGCTTTTTCTGGATTGCATCACACAGTAATGTGGTACCACACTGAAACATTCAATTAAACCTGGTCTTGATAAATATTTTAGAGGCTAACGCATGTTAGGTCTGGGTTAGGTCTAGGATTTGCCCTCATCAGGCTCATACTTTCGCATATTTCTCATACTTCATGGCTAGATCCTGGGCTTTTTCTGGATTGCATCACGTAGTAATGAAGTACAACACTGAAACAGTCAATTAAACCTGGTTTCCATCAATATCTTAGAGGACCACGCATGTTAGGTCTGGGTTAGGTCTGGGATTTTCACTCATCAGACTCATACTTTCGCAGTCTTCACATACCTGTTGAACGGATCCTGGGTTTTTTCTGGTTTGGATCACGTAGTAATGTGGTACCACACTGAAACATTCAATTAAACCTGGTCTTGATAAATATTTTAGAGGATAACGCATGTTAGGTCTGGGTTAGATCTAGGATTTGCCCTCATCAGGCCCATACTTTCGCATATTTCTCATACTTCATGGCTAGATCCTGGGCTATTTCTGGATTGGATCACGTAGTAATGTGGTACCACACTGAAACATTCAATTAAATCTGGTCTCGATAAATATTTTAGAGGATAACGCATGTTAGGTTTGGGTTAGATCTAGGATTTGCCCTCATCAGGCCCATACTTTCGCATATTTCTCATACTTCATGCCTAGATCCTGGGCTGTTTCTGGATTGTATCACGTAGTAACGTGGTACCACGCTGAAACAGTCGATTAAACCTGGTTTCGATCAATATTTTAGAGGATAACGCACGTTAGGTCTAGGTTAGGCCTGGGATTTTCCCTCATCAGACTCATACTTTCGCATTCTTCACATACTTGTTGAACGGATCCTGGGTTTTTTCTGGTTTGGATCACGTAGTAATGTGGGACCACACTGAAGCAGTCATGTAAACCTGGTTTCGATCAATATTTTAGAGAATAATTCATGTTAGGTCTAGGTTAGGCCTGGGATTTGCTCTCATCAGGCTCATTCTTTCGCATATTTCTCATACTTGATGGCTAGCTCCTGGGCTTTTTCTGGATTGCATCACGTAGTAATGAAGTACAACACTGAAACAGTCAATTAAACCTGTTTTCGATCAATATTTTAGAGAATAATTCATGTTAGGTCTAGGATAGGTCTGGGCTAAGCTCTCATCAGGCTCATTCTTTCGCATATTTCTCATACATGTTGAACAGATCCTGGGATTTTTCTGGGTTGGTTCACAAAGTAGTGTGGTACCACACTGAAACAGTCCATTAAACCTGGTTTCGCTCAATATTTTAGAGGATAACGCATGTTAGCTCTAGGTTAGGTCTGGGATTTGCTCTCATCAGGCTCATTCTTTCGCATATTTCTCATACTTGATGGCTAGATCCTGGGCGTTTTCTGGATTGCATCACGTAGTAATGTAGTATCACACTGAAACAGTCAATGAAACCTGGTTTCCATCAATATTTTAGAGGACAACGCAAGTTAGGTCTAGGTAAGGCCTGAGATTTTCACTGAACAGACTCATACTTTCGCATTCTTCACATACTTGTTGAACGGATCCTGGGTTTTTTCTGGTTTTGATCACGTAGTAATGAGGTACCACAATGAAACATTCAATTAAACCTGGTCTTGATAAAAATTTTACAGAATAACGCATGTTAGGTCTGGGTTAGGTCTAGGATTTGCCCTCATCAGGCTCATACTTTCGCATATTTCTCATACTTCATGGCTAGATCCTGGGCTATTTCTGGATTGGATCATGTAGTAATGTGGTACCACACTGAAACAGTCAATTAAACCTGGTTTTGATCAATATTTTAGAGAATAATTCATGTTAGGTCTAGGTTAGGTCTGGGATTTGCTCTCATCAGGCTCATTCTTTCGTATATTTCTCATACTTGATGGCTAGATCCTGGGCTTTTTCTGGATTGTATCACGTAGTAATGTGGTACCACGCTGAAACAGTCGATTAAACCTGGTTTCGATCAATATTTTAGAGGATAACGCAAGTTAAGTCTGGGATAGGTCTGGGATTTGACCTCATCAGACTCATACTTTCGCATTCTTCACATACTTGTTGAACGGATCTTGGGTTTTTTCTGGTTTGGATCACGTAGTAATGTGGGACCACGCTGAGACAGTCAATTAAACCTGGTTTCGATCAATATTTTAGAGGATAACGCAAGTTAGGTCTGGGATAGGTCTAGGATTTGCCCTCATCAGGCTCTTACTTTCGCGTATTTCTCATACTTCATGGCTAGATCCTGGGCTATTTCTGGATTGGATCACGTAGTAAAGTGGTACCACACTGAAACATTCAATGAAACCTGGTCTGGATAAATATTTTAGAGGATAACGCATCTTAGGTCTGGGTTAGGTCTAAGATTTGCCCTCATCAGGCTCACAGTTTAGCGTTTTTCACATACTTGTTGAACTGATCTTGGGTTTTTTCTGGTTTGGATCACGAAGTAGTGTGGTACCACACTGAAACAGTCCATTAAACCTGGTTTCGCTCAATATTTTAGAGGATAGCGCATGTAAAGTCTAGGTTAGGTCCGGTATTTGCTCTCATCAGGCTCATTCTTTCGCATATTTCTCATACTTGATGGCTAGATCCTGGGCTTTTTCTGGATTGCATCACGTAGTAATGAAGTACAACACCGAAACAGTCAATTAAACCTGGTTTCGAACAATATTTTAGAGGATAACGCAAGTTAGGTCTGGGATAGGTCTGGGATTTGACCTCATCAGACTCATACCTTCGCACACTTCACATACTCCTTGAACAGATCCTGGGTTATTTTCTGGTTTGGATCACATAGTAATGTGGTACCACACTGAAACAGTCGATTAAACCAGGTTTCGATCAATATTTTAGAGGATAACGCATGTTAGGTCTAGGTTAGGCCTGGGATTTTCACTCATCAGACTCATACTATTGCATTCTTCACATACTTGTTGAACGGATCCTGGGTTTTTTCTAGTTTCGATCACGTAGTAACGTGGTACCACACTGAAACATTCAATTAAACCTGGTCTGGATAAATATTTTAGAGGTTAACGCATCTTAGGTCTGGATTAGGTCTAAGATTTGCCCTCGTCAGGCACACAGTTTAGCGTTTTTCACATACTTCTTGAACAGATCCTGGGTTTTTACTGGTTTGGATCACGAAGTAGTGTGGTACCACACTGAAACATTCAATTAAACCTGCTCTTGATAAATATTTTAGAGGATAACGCAAGTTAGGTCTGGGATAGGTCTAGGATTTGCCCTCATCAGGCTCTTACTTTCGCATATTTCTCATACTTCATGGCTAGATCCTGGGCTTTTTCTGGATTGCATCACGTAGTAATGTAGTACCACACTGAAACAGTCAATAAAACCTGGTTTCCATCAATATTTTAGAGGACAACGCAAGTTAGGTCTAGGTAAGGCCTGAGATTTTCACTGATCAGACTCATACTTTCGCATTCTTCACATACTTGTTGAACGGATCCTGGGTTTTTTCTAGTTTGGATCACGTAGAAATCTGGTACCACACTGAAACATTCAATTAAACCTGGTCTTGATAAATATTTTAGAGGATAACGCAAGTTAGGTCTGGGATAGGTCTAGGATTTGCCCTCATCAGGCTATTACTTTCGCATATTTCTCATACTTCATGGCTAGATCCTGGGCTAATTCTGGATTGGATCACGTAGTAAAGTGGTACCACACTGAAACATTCAATGAAACCTGGTCTGGATAAATATTTTAGAGGTTAACGCATCTTAGGTCTGGGTTAGGTCTAAGATATGCCCTCATCAGGCTCACAGTTTAGCGTGTTTCACATACTTGTTGAACAGATCCTGGGTTTTTTCTGGTTTGGATCACATAGTAATGTAGTACCACACTGAAACAGTCGATTAAACCTGGTTTCGATCAATATTTTAGAGAATAATTCATGTTAGGTCTGGGTTAGGTCTAGGATTTGCCCTCATCAGGCTCATACTTTCGCATATTTCTCATACTTCATGGCTAGATCCTGGGCTTTTTCTGGATTGCATCACGTAGTAATGAAGTACAACACTGAAACAGTCAATTAAACCTGGTTTCCATCAATATCTTAGAGGACAACGCATGTTAGGTCTAGGTTAGGTCTGGGATTTTCACTCATCAGACTCATACTTTCGCAGTCTTCACATACCTGTTGAACGGATCCTGGGTTTTTTCTGGTTTGGATCACGTAGTTATGTGGGACCACACTGAAACAGTCAATTAAACCTGGTTTCGATCAATATTTTAGAGAATAATTCATGTTAGGTCTAGGTTAGGTCTGGGATTTGCCCTCATCAGGCTCAATCTTTCGCATATTTCTCAAACTTGATGGCTAGATCCTGGGCTTTTTCTGGATTGCATCACACAGTAATGTGGTACCACACTGAAACATTCAATTAAACCTGGTCTTGATAAATATTTTAGAGGCTAACGCATGTTAGGTCTGGGTTAGGTCTAGGATTTGCCCTCATCAGGCTCATACTTTCGCATATTTCTCATACTTCATGGCTAGATCCTGGGCTTTTTCTGGATTGCATCACGTAGTAATGAAGTACAACACTGAAACAGTCAATTAAACCTGGTTTCCATCAATATCTTAGAGGACCACGCATGTTAGGTCTGGGTTAGGTCTGGGATTTTCACTCATCAGACTCATACTTTCGCAGTCTTCACATACCTGTTGAAAGGACCCTGGGTTTTTTCTGGTTTGGATCACGTAGTAATGTGGTACCACACTGAAACAGTCGATTAAACCTGGTTTCGATCAATATTTTTGAGGATAACGCATGTTAGGTCTAGGTTAGGCCTGGGATTTTCACTCATCAGACTCATACTTTCGCGTTTTTCACATACTTGTTGAACAGATCCTGGGGTTTTTCTGGTTTGGATCACGTAGTAGTGTGGTACCACACTGAAACAGTCAATTAAACCTGGTTTCCATCAATATCTTAGAGGACAACGCATGTTAGGTCTGGGTTAGGTCTGGGATTTGCCCTCATCAGGCTTATTCTTTCGCATATTTCTCATACTTCATGGCTAGATCCTGGGCTTTTTCTGGATTGCATCACGTAGTAATGAAGTACAACACTGAAACAGTCAGTTAAACCTGGTTTGGGTCAATATTTTAGAGGATAACGCATGTTAGGTCTAGGTTAGGTCTGGGATTTTCACTCATCAGACTCATACTTTCGCAGTCTTCACATACCTGTTGAACGGATCCTGGGTTTTTTCTTGTTTGGATCACATAGTAATGCGGTACCACACTGAAACAGACGATTAAACCAGGTTTCGATCAATATTTTTGAGGATAACGCATGTTAGGTCTAGGTTAGGCCTGGGATTTTCACTCATCACACTCATACTTTCGCATTCTTCACATACTTGTTGAACGGATCCTGGGTTTTTTCTGGTTTGGATCACGTAGTAATCTGGGACCACACTGAAACAGTCAATTAAACCTGGTTTCGATCAATATTTTAGAGAATAATTCATGTTAGGTCTAGGTCAGGTCTGGGATTTGCTCTCATCAGGCTCATTCTTTCGCATATTTCTCATACTTGATGGCTAGATCCTGGGCTTTTTCTGGATTGCATCACGTAGTAACGAAGTACAACACTGAAACAGTCAATTAAACCTGGTTTCCATCAATATCTTAGAGGACAACGCAAGTTAGGTCTGGGATATGTCTGGGATTTGCGCTCATCAGGCTCATACTTTCGCGTTTTTCACATACTTGTTGAACAGATCCTGGGTTTTTTCTGGTTTGAATCACGTAGTAGTGTGGTACCACGCTGAAACAGTCCATTAAACCTTGTTTGGATCAATATTTTAGAGGATAACGCATGTTAGGTCTAGGTTAGGCCTGGGATTTTCACTCATCAGACTCATACTTTCGCATTCTTCACATACTTGATGGCTAGATCCTGGGTTCTTTCTGGTTTGGATCACGTAGTAATGTGGTACCACATTGAAACAGTCGATTAAACCTGGTTTCGATCAATATTTTAGAGGATAACGCAAGTTAAGTCTAGGAATGGTCTGGGATTTGACCTCATCAGACTCATACTTTCGCACACTTCGCATACTCGTTGAACAGATCCTGGGTTATTTTCTGGTTTGGATCACATAGTAATGTGGTACCACACTGAAACAGTCGATTAAACCAGGTTTCGATCAATATTTTTGAGGATAACGCATGTTAGGTCTAGGTTAGGCCTGGGATTTGACCTCATCAGACTCATACTTTCGCATTCTTCACATACTTGTTGAACGGATCCTGGGTTTTTTCTGGTTTGGATCACGTAGTAATGTGGGACCACACTGAAACAGTCAATTAAACCTGGTTTCGATCAATATTTTAGAGAATAATTCATGTTAGGTCTAGGTTAGGCCTGGGATATGCTCTCATCAGGCTCATTCTTTCGCATATTTCTCATACTTGAAGGCTAGCTCCTGGGCTTTTTCTGGATTGCATCACGTAGTAATGAAGTATAACACTGAAACAGTCAATTAAACCCGGTTTCCATCAATATCTTAGAGGACAACGCAAGTTAGGTCTGGGATATGTCTGGGATTTGCCCTCATCAGGCTCATACTTTCGCATTCTTCACATACTTGTTGAACAGATCCTGGGTTTTTTCTGGTTTGGATCACGAAGTAGTGTGGTACCACACTGAAACAGTCCATTAAACCTGGTTTCGCTCAATATTTTAGAGGATAACGCATGTTAGCTCTAGGTTAGGTCTGGGATTTGCTCTCATCAGGCTCATTCTATCGCATATTTCTCATACTTGATGGCTACATCCTGGGCGTTTTCTGGATTGGATCACGTAGAAATGTGGTACCACACTGAAACAGTCAATTAAACCTGGTTTTGATCAATATTTTAGAGAATAATTCATGTTAGGTCTAGGTTAGGTCTGGGATTTGCTCTCATCAGGCTCATTCTTTCGTATATTTCTCATACTTGATGGCTAGATCCTGGGCTTTTTCTGGATTGTATCACGTAGTAATGTGGTACCACGCTGAAACAGTCGATTAAACCTGGTTTCGATCAATATTTTAGAGGATAACGCAAGTTAAGTCTGGGATAGGTCTGGGATTTGACCTCATCAGACTCATACTTTCGCATTCTTCACATACTTGTTGAACGGATCTTGGGTTTTTTCTGGTTTGGATCACGTAGTAATGTGGGACCACGCTGAGACAGTCAATTAAACCTGGTTTCGATCAATATTTTAGAGGATAACGCAAGTTAGGTCTGGGATAGGTCTAGGATTTGCCCTCATCAGGCTCTTACTTTCGCGTATTTCTCATACTTCATGGCTAGATCCTGGGCTATTTCTGGATTGGATCACGTAGTAAAGTGGTACCACACTGAAACATTCAATGAAACCTGGTCTGGATAAATATTTTAGAGGATAACGCATCTTAGGTCTGGGTTAGGTCTAAGATTTGCCCTCATCAGGCTCACAGTTTAGCGTTTTTCACATACTTGTTGAACTGATCTTGGGTTTTTTCTGGTTTGGATCACGAAGTAGTGTGGTACCACACTGAAACAGTCCATTAAACCTGGTTTCGCTCAATATTTTAGAGGATAGCGCATGTAAGGTCTAGGTTAGGTCCGGTATTTGCTCTCATCAGGCTCATTCTTTCGCATATTTCTCATACTTGATGGCTAGATCCTGGGCTTTTTCTGGATTGCATCACGTAGTAATGAAGTACAACACCGAAACAGTCAATTAAACCTGGTTTCCATCAATATCTTAGAGGACAACGCAAGTTAGGTCTGGGATATGTCTGGGATTTGCCCTCATCAGGCTCATACTTTCGCGTTTTTCACACACTCGTTGAACAGATCCTGGGTTTTTTCTGGTTTGGATCACGTAGTAGTGTGGTACCACGCTGAAACAGTCCATTAAACCTGGTTTGGATCAATATTTTAGAGGATAACGCATGTTTGGTCTAGGTTAGGTCTGGGATTTTCACTCATCAGACTCATACTATCGCATTCTTCACATACTTGTTGAACGGATCCTGGGTTTCTTCTGGTTTGGATCACGTAGTAATGTGGGGCCACACTGAAACAGTCAAGTATACCTGTTTTCGATCAATATTTTAGAGAATAATTCATGTTAGGTCTAGGATAGGTCTGGGATTTGCTCTCATCAGGCTCATTCTTACGCATATTTCTCATACTTCATGGCTAGATCCTGGGCTGTTTCTGGATTGTATCACGTAGTAATGTGGTACCACGCTGAAACAGTCGATTAAACCTGGTTTCGATCAATATTTTAGAGGATAACGCAAGTTAAGTCTGGGATAGGTCTGGGATTTGACCTCATCAGACTCATACTTTCGCATTCTTCATATACTTGTTGAACGGATCCCGGGTTTTTTCTGGTTTGGATCACGTAGTAATGTGGGACCACACTGAAACAGTCGACTAAACCTGGTTTCGATCAATATTTTAGAGAATAATTCATGTTAGGTCTAGGTTAGGTCTGGGATTTGCTCTCATCAGGCTCATTCTTTCGCATATTTCTCATACATGTTGAACAGATACTGGGTTTTTTCTGGTTTGGATCACGTAGTAATGTGGGACCACACTGAAACATTCAATGAAACCTGGTCTGGATAAATATTTTAGAGGATAACGCATCTTAGGTCTGGGTTAGGTCTAAGATTTGCCCTCATCAGGCTCACAATTTAGCGTTTTTCACATACTTCTTGAACTGATCCTGGGCTTTCTCTGGCTTGGATCACGAAGTAGTATGGTACCACACTGAAACAGTCCATTAAACCTGGTCTGGATAAATATTTTAGAGGATAACGCATCTTAGGTCTTGGTTAGGTCTAAGATTTGCCCTCATCAGGTTCACAGTTTAGCGTTTTTCACATACTTCTTGAACAGATCCTGGGCTTTCTCTGGTTTGGATCACGAAGTAGTGTGGTACCACACTGAAACAGTCCATTAAACCTGGTCTGGATAAATATTTTAGAGGATAACGCATCTTAGGTCTGGGTTAGGTCTAAGATTTGCCCTCATCAGGCTCACAGTTTAGCGTTTTTCACATACTTGTTGAACGGATCCTGGGTTTTTTCTGGTTTTGATCACGTAGTAATGTGGTACCACACTGAAACATTCAATTAAACCTGGTCTTGATAAATATTTTAGAGAATAACGCATGTTAGGTCTGGGTTAGGTCTAGGATTTGCCCTCATCAGGCTCATACTTTCGCATATTTCTCATACTTCATGGCTAGATCCTGGGCTATTTCTGGATTGCATCACGTAGTAATGTGGTACCACACTGAAACAGTCAAATAAACCTGGTTTTGATCAATATTTTAGAGAATAATTCATGTTAGGTCTAGGTTAGGTCAGGGATTTGCTCCCATCAGGCTCATTCTTTCGCATATTTCTCATACTTGATGGCTAAATCCTGGGCTTTTTCTGGATTGCATCACGTAGTAATGTAGTACAACACTGAAACAGTCAATTAAACCTGGTTTCGATCAATATTTTAGAGAATAATTCATGTTAGGTCTAGGTTAGGTCTAGGATTTGCTCTCATCAGGTTCATTCTTTCGCATATTTCTCATACTTGATGGCTAGATCCTGGGCTTTTTCTGGATTGCATCACCTAGTAATGAAGTGCAACACTGAAACAGTCAATTAAACCTGGTTGCCATCAATATTCTTGAGGACAACGCATGTTAGGTCTAGGTTAGGCCTGAGATTTGCCCTCATCAGGGTCATACTGTCGCAGTTTTAACATACTTGTTGAACGGATCCTGGGATTTTTCTGGTTTGGTCCACGTAGTAATGTGGTACCACACTGAAACATTCAATTAAACCTGGTCTTGATAAATATTTTAGAGGATAACGCATGTTAGGTTTGGGTTAGGTCTGGGATTTGCTCTCATCAGGTTCATCCTTTCGCATATTTCTCATACTTGATGGCTAGATCCTGGGCTTTTTCTGGATTGCATCACGTAGTAATGAAGTGCAACACTGAAACAGTCAATTAAACCTGGTTTCCATCAATATTCTAGAGGACAACGCATGTTAGGTCTAGGTTAGGCCTGGGATTTGCCCTCATCAGGA
Source organism: Colletes latitarsis (assembly GCF_051014445.1). Classification (NCBI taxonomy): domain Eukaryota; kingdom Metazoa; phylum Arthropoda; class Insecta; order Hymenoptera; family Colletidae; genus Colletes; species Colletes latitarsis. The sequence continues at coordinate 6,977,382 of NW_027488366.1, read as the reverse complement.
TCATACTGTCGCAGTTTTAACATACTTGTTGAACGGATCCTGGGTTATTTTCTGGTTTGGATCACATAGTAATGTGGTACCACACTGAAACAGTCGATTAAACCTGGTCTTGATAAATATTTTAGAGGATAACGCAAGTTAGGTCTTGGATAGGTCTAGGATTTGCCCTCATCAGGCTCTTACTTTCGCATATTTCTCATACTTCATGACCAGATCCTGGGCTATTTCTGGATTGGATCACGTAGTAAAGTGGTACCACACTGTAACATTCAATGAAACCTGGTCTGGATAATTATTTTAGAGGATAACGCATCTTAGGTCTGGGTTAGGTCTAAGATTTGCCCTCATCAGGCGCACAGTTTAGCGTTTTTCACATACTTGTTGAACAGATCCTGGGTTTTTTCTGGTTTGGTTCACGTAGTAATGTGGTACCACACTGAAACATTCAATTAAACCTTTTCTTGATAAATATTTTAGAGGATAACGCATGTTAGGTCTGGGTTAGGTCTAGGATTTGCCCTCATCTGGCTCATACTTTCGCATATTTCTCATACTTCATGGCTAGATCCTGGGCTGTTTCTGGATTGTATCAGGTAGTAAAGTGGTACCACACTGATTCATTCAATGAAACCTGGTCTGGATAAATATTTTAGAGGATAACGCATCTTAGGTCTGGGTTAGGTCTAAGATTTGCCCTCATCAGGCTCACAGTTTAGCGTTTTTCACATACTTCTTAAACAGATCCTGGGCTTTCTCTGGTTTGGATCACGAAGTAGTGTGGTACCACACTGAAACAGTCCATTAAACCTGGTCTGGATAAATATTTTAGAGGATAACGCATCTTAGGTCTGGGTTAGGTCTAAGATTTGCCCTCATCAGGCTCACAGTTTAGCGTTTTTCACATACTTGTTGAACAGATCCTGGGTTTTTTCTGGTTTGGATCACGAAGTAGTGTGGTACCACACTGAAACAGTCCATTAAACCTGGTTTCGCTCAATATTTTAGATGATAACGCATGTTAGGTCTAGGTTAGGTCTGGGATTTGCCCTCATCAGGCTCATTCTTTCGCATATTTCTCATACTTGATGGTTAGATCCTGGGCTTTTTCTGGATTGCATCACGTAGTAATGAAGTGCAACACTGAAACAGTCAATTAAACCTGGTTTCCATCAATATTCTAGAGGACAACGCATGTTAGGTCTAGGTTAGGCCTGGGATTTGCCCACATCAGGGTCATACTGTCGCAGTTTTAACATACTTGTTGAACGGATCCTGGGTTTTTTCTGGTTTGGTTCACGTAGTAACGTGGTACCACACTGAAACATTCTATTAAACCTGGTCTTGATAAATATTTTAGAGGATAACGCATGTTAGGTTTGGGTTAGGTCTAGGATTTGCCCTCATCAGGCTCATACTTTCGCATATTTCTCATACTTCATGGCTATATCCTGGGCTGTTTCTGGATTGTATCACGTAGTAGTGTGGTACCACGCTGAAACAGTCGATTAAACCTGGCTTCGATCAATATTTTAGAGGATAACACAAGTTAAGTCTCGGATAGGTCTGGGATTTGACCACATCAGACTCATACTTTCGCGTTTTTCACATACTTGTTGAACAGATCCTGGGTTATTTTCTGGTTTGGATCACATAGTAATGTGGTACCACACTGAAACAGTCGATTAAACCAGGTTTCGATCAATATTTTTGAGGATAACGCATGTTAGATCTAGGTTAGGCCTGGGATTTTCACTGAACGGACTCATACTTTCGCATTCTTCACATACTTGTTGAACGGATCCTGGGTTTTTTCAGGTTTGGATCACGTAGTAATGTGGGACCACACTGAAACAGTCAATTAAACCTGGTTTCGATCAATATTTTAGAGAATAATTCATGTTAGGTCTAGGTAAGGCCTGGGACTTGCCCTCATCTGGCTCATACATTCGCGTTTTTCACATACTTGTTGAACAGATCCTGGGTTTTTTCTGGTTTGGATCACGTAGTAGTGTGGTACCACACTGAAACTGTCCATTAAACCTGGTCTTGATAAATATTTTAGAGGATAACGCATGTTAGGTCTGGGATAGGTCTGGGATTTGCCCTCATCTGACTCATACTTTCGCACACTTCACATACTCGTTGAACAGATCCTGGGTATTTTCTGGTTTGGATAACGTAGCAATGTGGTACCACACGGAAACAGTCGATTAAACATGGTTTCGATCAATATTTTAGAGGATAACGCAAGTTAAGCCTGGGATTGGTCTGGGATTTGACCTCATCAGACTCATACTTTCGCACACTTCACATACTCGTTGAACAGATCCTGGGTTATTTTCTGGTTTGGATCACATAGTAATGTGGTACCACACTGAAACAGTCGATTAAACCAGGTTTCGATCAATATTCTTGAGGATAACGCATGTTAGGTCTAGGTTAGGTCTGGGATTTGCTCTCATAAGGCTCATTCTTTCGCATATTTCTCATACATGTTGAACAGATCCTGGGTTTTTTCTGGTTTGGATCACGTAGTAATGTGGGACCACACAGAAACAATCAATTAAACCTGATCTTGATAAATATTTTACAGGATAACGCATGTTAGGTCTGGGTTAGGTCTAGGATTGGCCCTCATCAGGCTCATACTTTCGCATATTTCTCATACTTCATGGCTAGATCCTGGGCTGTTTCTGGATTGGATCACGTAGTAATGTGGTACCACGCTGAAACAGTCAATTAAACCTGGTTTCGATCAATATTTTAGAGGATAACGCAAGTTAGGTCTTGGATAGGTCTAGGATTTGCCCTCATCAGGCTCTTACTTTCGCATATTTCTCATACTTCATGGCCAGATCCTGGGCTATTTCTGGATTGGATCACGTAGTAAAGTGGTACCACACTGTAACATTCAATGAAACCTGGTCTGGATAATTATTTTAGAGGATAACGCATCTTAGGTCTGGGTTAGGTCTAAGATTTGCCCTCATCAGGCTCACAGTTTAGCGTTTTTCACATACTTCTTAAACAGATCCTGGGCTTTCTCTGGTTTGGATCACGAAGTAGTGTGGTACCACACTGAAACAGTCCATTAAACCTGGTCTGGATAAATATTTTAGAGGATAACGCATGTTAGGTCTGGGATAGGTCTGGGATTTGCCCTCATCTGACTCATACTTTCGCACACTTCACATACTCGTTGAACAGATCCTGGGTATTTTCTGGTTTGGATAACGTAGCAATGTGGTACCACACGGAAACAGTCGATTAAACATGGTTTCGATCAATATTTTAGAGGATAACGCAAGTTAAGCCTGGGATTGGTCTGGGATTTGACCTCATCAGACTCATACTTTCGCACACTTCACATACTCGTTGAACAGATCCTGGGTTATTTTCTGGTTTGGATCACATAGTAATGTGGTACCACACTGAAACAGTCGATTAAACCAGGTTTCGATCAATATTCTTGAGGATAACGCATGTTAGGTCTAGGTTAGGTCTGGGATTTGCTCTCATAAGGCTCATTCTTTCGCATATTTCTCATACATGTTGAACAGATCCTGGGTTTTTTCTGGTTTGGATCACGTAGTAATGTGGGACCACACAGAAACAATCAATTAAACCTGATCTTGATAAATATTTTACAGGATAACGCATGTTAGGTCTGGGTTAGGTCTAGGATTGGCCCTCATCAGGCTCATACTTTCGCATATTTCTCATACTTCATGGCTAGATCCTGGGCTGTTTCTGGATTGGATCACGTAGTAATGTGGTACCACGCTGAAACAGTCAATTAAACCTGGTTTCGATCAATATTTTAGAGGATAACGCAAGTTAGGTCTTGGATAGGTCTAGGATTTGCCCTCATCAGGCTCTTACTTTCGCATATTTCTCATACTTCATGGCCAGATCCTGGGCTATTTCTGGATTGGATCACGTAGTAAAGTGGTACCACACTGTAACATTCAATGAAACCTGGTCTGGATAATTATTTTAGAGGATAACGCATCTTATGTCTGGGTTAGGTCTATGATTTGCCCTCATCAGGCGCACAGTTTAGCGTTTTTCACATACTTGTTGAACAGATCCTGGGTTTTTTCTGGTTTGGTTCACGTAGTAATGTGGTACCACACTGAAACATTCAATTAAACCTTTTCTTGATAAATATTTTAGAGGATAACGCATGTTAGGTTTGGGTTAGGTCTAGGATTTGCCCTCATCTGGCTCATACTTTCGCATATTTCTCATACTTCATGGCTAGATCCTGGGCTGTTTCTGGATTGTATCAGGTAGTAAAGTGGTACCACACTGATTCATTCAATGAAACCTGGTCTGGATAAATATTTTAGAGGATAACGCATCTTAGGTCTGGGTTAGGTCTAAGATTTGCCCTCATCAGGCTCACAGTTTAGCGTTTTTCACATACTTGTTGAACAGATCCTGGGTTTTTTCTGGTTTGGATCACGAAGTAGTGTGGTACCACACTGAAACAGTCCATTAAACCTGGTTTCGCTCAATATTTTAGATGATAACGCATGTTAGGTCTAGGTTAGGTCTGGGATTTGCCCTCATTAGGCTCATTCTTTCGCATATTTCTCATACTTGATGGCTAGATCCTGGGCTTTTTCTGGATTGCATCACGTAGTAATGAAGTGCAACACTGAAACAGTCAATTAAACCTGGTTTCCATCAATATTCTAGAGGACAACGCATGTTAGGTCTAGATTAGGCCTGGGATTTGCCCACATCAGGGTCATACTGTCGCAGTTTTAACATACTTGTTGAACGGATCCTGGGTTTTTTCTGGTTTGGTTCACGTAGTAACGTGGTACCACACTGAAACATTCTATTAAACCTGGTCTTGATAAATATTTTAGAGGATAACGCATGTTAGGTTTGGGTTAGGTCTAGGATTTGCCCTCATCAGGCTCATACTTTCGCATATTTCTCATACTTCATGGCTATATCCTGGGCTGTTTCTGGTTTGGATCACATAGTAATGTGGTACCACACTGAAACAGTCGATTAAACCAGGTTTCGATCAATATTCTTGAGGATAACGCATGTTAGGTCTAGGTTAGGCCTGGGATTTTCACTCATCAGGCTCATACTTTCACATTCTTCACATACTTGTTGAACGGATCCTGGGTTTTTTCTGGTTTGGATCACGTAGTAATGTGGGACCACACTGAAACAGTCAATTAAACCTGGTTTCGATCAATATTTTAGAGAATAATTCATGTTAGGTCTAGGTTAGGTCTGGGATTTGCTCTCATCAGGCTCATTCTTTCGCATATTTCTCATACTTGATGGCTAGATCCTGGGCTTTTTCTGGTTTGCATCACGTAGTAATGAAGTACAACACTGAAACAGTCAATGAAACCTGGTTTCCATCAATATCTTAGAGGACAACGCAAGTGAGGTCTGGGATAGGTCTGGGATTTGCCCTCATCAGGCTCATACTTTCGCGTTTTTCACATACTTGTTGAACAGATCCAGGGTTTTTTCTGGTTTGTATCACGTAGTAGTGTGGTACCACACTGAAACAGTCCATTAAACCTGGTCTTGATAAATATTTTAGAGGATAACGCATGTTAGGTCTGGGTTAGGTCTAGGATTTGCCCTCATCAGGCTCATACTTTCGCATATTTCTCATACTTCATGGCTAGATCCTGGGCTGTTTCTGGATTGTATCACGTAGTAATGTGGTACCACGCTGAAACAGTTAATTAAACCTGGTTTCGATCAATATTTTGGAGGATATCGCAAGTTAGGTCTGGGATAGGTCTAGGATTTGCCCTCATCAGGCTCTTACTTTCGCATATTTCTCATACTTCATGGCTAGATCCTGGGCTAGTTCTGGAGTGGATCACGTAGTGAAGTGGTACCACACTGAAACTGTCCATTAAACCTGGTTTCGCTCAATATTTTAGAGGATAACGCATGTTAGGTCTAGGTTAGGTCTGGGATTCGCTCTCATCAGGATCATTCTTTCGCATATTTCTCATACTTGATGGCTAGATCCTGGGCTTTTTCTGGATTGCATCACGTAGTAATGTAGTACAACACTGAAACAGTCAATTAAACCTGGTTTCCATCAATATCTTAGAGGACAACGCAAGTTAGGTCTGGGATATGTCTGGGATTTGCCCTCATCAGGCTCTTACTTTCGCGTTTTTCAAATACTTGTTGAACAGATCCTGGGTTTTTTCTGTTTTGGATCACGTAGTAATGTGGTACCACGCTGAAACAGTCAATTAAACCTGGTCTGGATAAATATTTTAGAGGATAACGCATCTTAGGTCTGGGTTAGGTCTAAGATTTGCCCCCATCAGGCTCACAGTTTCGCGTTTTTCACATACTTGTTGCACAGATCCTGGGTTTTTTCTGGTTTGGATCACGAAGTAGTGTGGTACCCCACTGAAACAGTCCATTAAACCTGGTTTCGCTCAATATTTTAGAGGATAACGCATGTTAGGTCTAGGTTAGGTCTGGGATTTGCTCTCATCAGGCTCATTCTTTCGCATATTTCTCATACTTGATGGCTAGATCCTGGGCTTTTTCTGGATTGCATCACGCAGTAATGTAGTACCACACTGAAGCAGTCAATGAAACCAGGTTTCCATCAATATTTTAGAGGACAACGCAAGTTAGGTCTAGGTAAGGCCTGAGATTTTCACTGATCAGACTCATACTTTCGCATCCTTCACATACTTGTTGAACGATATCCTGGGTTTTTTCTGGTTTGGATCAGGTAGTAATGTGGTACCACACTGAAACGGTCAATTCAACCTGGTTTCGATCAATATTTTAGAGGATAACGCAAGTTAGGTCTGGGATAGGTCTGGGACTTGCCCTCATCAGGCTCATACTTTCGCGTTTTTCACATATTTGTTGAACAGATCATGGGTTTTCTCTGGTTTGGGTCACGTAGTAGTGTGATACCACACTGATACAGTCGATTAAACCTGGTTTCGATCAATATTTTAGAGGATAACGCATGTTAGGTCTGGGATAACCCTGGGATTTTCACTCATCAGACTCATACTTTCGCATTCTTCACATACTTGTTGAACTGATCCTCGGTTTTTTCTGGTTTCGATCACGTAGTAATGTGGTACCATACTGAAACAGTCGATTAAACCTGGTCTCGATCAATATTTTAGAGAATAATTCATGTTAGGTCTAGGTTAGGTCTGGGATTTGCTCTCATCAGGCTCATTCTTTCGCATATTTCTCATACTTGATGGCTAGATCCTGGGCTTTTTCTGGATTGCATCACGTAGTAATGAAGTACAACACTGAAACAGTCAATTAAACCTGGTTTCCATCAATATCTTAGAGGACAACGCAAGTGAGGTCTGGGATAGGTCTGGGATTTGCCCTCATCAGGCTCATACTTTCGCATTCTTCACATACTTGTTGAACTGATCCTCGGTTTTTTCTGGTTTGGATCACGTAGTAATGTGGTACCACACTGAAACAGTCGATTAAACCTGGTCTCGATCAATATTTTAGAGAATAATTCATGTTAGGTCTAGGTTAGGTCTGAGATTTGCTCTCATCAGGCTCATTCTTTCGCATATTTCTCATACTTGATGGCTAGATCCTGGGCTTTTTCTGGATTGCATCACGTAGTAATGTGGTACCACACTGAAACGGTCATTTCAACCTGGTTTCCAT